>NC_081414.1:336569501-336767001 GCF_030272615.1 Cryptomeria japonica
AATTTGCAGATGATACCCTACTGTGTGGGCAATCTTCACTTCAAGAGGCCCGAGTGATTAGAAGGACAATAAATGTTTTCTACAGAGAAAGTGGTCAGTAGGTTAACTGGGCCAAATCGGAAGCTTTTTTCTTTAATACAGGGGTCGACAAACAGCAAGAAATTTCAGATATCCTAGGAGTCAAAAGGGGTCTCCTACCTGGAAAGTTTTTGGGTACCCCCTTATTTGGTGGGATTAACGGTGCTAACCTATGGAACAACCTCATTGATGTTTGTGCAAATCACCTTGAAGGGTGGAAGAGTAAATGGCTTACCTTGTCTAGGTGGATTATGCTTCTCAAAGCGGTCCTCTTAGCCCTTCCCATATTCTCCATGATAGCCTTGAAGATCTTGGAGAAAGTGATTAACTGTATAAACAGGGGGATGAGAAAATTTCTTTGGAATGGAAAAGAAGCAAATGACAAAATTCCCTTGGTTGCGTGGGATAAAGTCTGTCAAGCCAAATAGGTAGGGGGAGTAGGACTGAGAAACTAGAAAGTCCTAAATGAAGCAATGGGGTCAAAAGTGATTTGGTAGATTTACGCCCAGTTGAATCAGAAATGGGTACAAATACTAAAACATAAGTACTTAGATCAGATGAGCAGGGAACGTATATTCACTATCAGCACCTTACCAAAAGGCTCAGCCATATGGAATTTTATTGCTTCCTACAGACATGTCATTACTGAGCACATCACTTGGGAAATAGGCAATGGGACAGTGGCCAATTTCTGGACAGACTCATGGGAGGGGAGGCCAGCTCTCTTAGATAGACCAGATATTGAGAATATCAAGCAGGTAACTAAAGTCCAGTGGGGAGAAAAGGTAGGAGAATTTCTCTTGAAAAGAAGGGTCCAAGAGGTAGACTTGTGTGAATGGAAAGACGTAGAAAATCTACCCTTGCCAGCAAATCAAAAAGACCTGTTAAAGAGTATCATGTAGGAGTACACCCCTATGATGTCCACTAAGGAAGACACTATAAGATGGTGTGGTTCAAAATCGGGGCAGTACTCGTTCAAGATTGGTTATAGTATTCTTGACAAACTAGAAGAAAGAAAGGAATGGCCAATAAAACTAATGTGGAGCTCCCCAATTCTCCCAAAAGAAGGAGCCTTTGCGTGGTTTGTTCTGAAAAAACACATCCTGACAGGGGACAGATTGTGTAGACTGGGCTTCTTGAGCCCTTTCAGATGCAGAATGTGCAACAAGGCAGAGGAATCTCTGGATCACCTTCTTCAACAATGTGAGGAAGCGCAGAAGGTATGGAGCTTCCTTTTAGGGAAGTTAGGATGGATGGTCCCTCTACCTAATACAGTCCTTGACATTTTCTCTAGCTAGAATATACCGAGCCGTAGATCTATTTTTTTCAGCTTATGGTTAGTGGCACCATCCCTTGTTATATGGGAGGTTTGGAAGGAGAGAAATAGAAGGATATTCCAAGAAAAAGAAGAACCAATGGAGAGTCTGTTGTTAAGGGTTGAAAGAGCGATAACCGAATCCGTATCAGTGGCAGCCAGAAACCATAATCTAGCAAAATACCCCTACACTAGTGAGGACAGAGATATTCAAGCTAATTGGCCTGTTGTGAATTGTCAACCCGTCAATGGGTCCTTGTGGGTTAATCCCCCTTTAGGAAAAGAGGTCACATGGGAATCGTCGAGCAAGGAATGGATGAAAATAAACTTCGACGGAGCATCTAGGGGAAACCCAGGAGCCTCAGGAGTGGGAGTAGTTGCGAGAAATGATAAAGGGGTCATCCTTTTCAAAGGGGCACGACAACTGCAGGATGGAACAAATAATGAAGCAGAGGTATAGGCGACACTTATGGCAACTGAATTGTCTAAAAACGTGAAAGTCCCAAGGTTGCACCTGGAAGGAGATTCCCAAGTGGTCATCAACGCAATTGCTAAGGGAAATACCCCATCATGGAAATTATCCTGTTGGGTGGAGATCATTCGAGAGAAACTCAACCTCTTTGAGGAGTTTCGGGTCTCCCACGTCAGGCGAGGTGCCAATGCAGTGGCAGACCTACTCTCCAACATCGGATGTGACATGACAAGCCAAATGGCCAAGTGGTGGAAGGGAGATGGTAGAGTGTGGAAGTGGATTTAATGCAGTCCTAGATGCATGAAACAATCTACATGCACGCAAGGTAGCCCATAATGAGGAGTATGCCCTCTCAAAGACACTGCAATTAATGAGGCAGTTGCCAAGTGCAGAGTACCTATTCGAGATGATGGCGGAGTGCAGCAAATCTGCTGCGAAATATCATTCTTTTTATATCATTGACTATGCATTTATGACCCGTCGCAAACGATGGCGGAGGAATAAATTAATTCAGTTTGGGAGTGGAGTATTTTCAAACAATTTGATTGATAAATGTTTTTCATGTCATTTGCATTGTAGAGTTTGGAGATAACAGTTTGTGCAGGTTCAATGGAGGCAAATTTTACTCTGAGAACCAAGAAGAAATTGGTTCCTTTTCTAGGGACGGTGTCGGATAAAAGAATGCAGGGACTCTTCAAGTACAAAGAAGAGAAATCATGGAGTGCGGTGCGCCTAATGCTAGGGGAGGATTTTCCGCACATTCACTTCCATTACAGGATGAATATGGAGGTGTAATCCTTGATTATGGCCTAGGCATGTGAATTTGAACCAGAGACAGAGAAAATAAAGCTCACGTTGATAAAGTTGATTGATGGGGAATATCTGATAAACCTTGACTCCATTTTGGAGTGGGTTGTCCCTCAGACAGGAATCCGCATTCGGGAGGGAGATGTTGAGGAGGAGATATTGCCTTTTGCCCAAGGGCTGGAAAACCGAATTAAGGAGAAATGTCGTGAGCGAGCTCACATCGGCTGGGAAGCCATGAAGCTCTGCGTCAAGCTAATCAGAACAGATGAAGTTTTGAAGGCCCTCAAGGTGGTGGCACGTATGGAGGTTGGGAGAGAGTTGCGTGACCATTTTGAGGAAGGGCGGGCAGTCCAATTGTTAGCCAGTCTAGAAGGTGACCCTGACTTTGGGAGTTTGGATTGCATCCCGAAAATGAAGAGCGAAGTAGCAAAGGGAAAGGCACTGGCAGATATCGCGGATAAGGAGGAGGAGCAGAAGAACCAGAGAGGGAGCGACTGAGTGGCCACGGGTCGATAAATTTTGTTTTGTGGTTACTTCTATTTCTTATTTAAAAAAAAAAAACTAAAATTTTATGGATGACTGTAATATTTTAGTGCAGAGATGCACAGTACTGGTTTCTTATTCCTTGTTTTTAACTTTGAATGTTCTCCATAGTAGGTCAGGACTATTAGTTTTTTGGGCCGATGTTTATATCTTGAATGGCCTTGGATGATTGTATATCTTTTTTGAATCAATATACTACAAAATTACCAATCAAAAAATATATATATTATATTTATTATTTTAATAATACAAATAAAAATTAACAAGTGCCATGTAGTGTAAAGTATCTCTCGTCATAATATTGTAATAAAAATATTTGTTCTAAATTTTATTTATTATAATTTTGAATTATAATAAAAATATATTTAATTTTTAATTATTGTGATTTAAATCATTGTTATTTTAAAACTATATTAGTATAAATATGTTTATGTAATATAATTATAATTCTTATTTTAATAAAATAATTATAATATAATAATTAAATTAATCTCAGATTTAATTATTAATTTGTAGTGTAATATTATATTATTTTTCATGTTTATGTAATATTAATTATAATTGATCTTAATTAAATAAATAGTAATAATTATCAAAGTGAAAATAGATATTTTTTGAATAACTTAACGAAAAATATTAAAATTTATGATTAAAAGTTATTATATTAGTTTGTATATGTTAAAATGATTAAAATTTATGATTTTCAAAAAGTACTAAAAAATAGAATGATTTCAAAAAGATATATAAAATAAAATTTATAAAGAATACATGTAATTATTAGGTTTTTTTAATAGAAGTAGTTGTATTTGATTTTTTATTTATTTAATTTAAAATAAATCAAATTCCTATAATTGATTTTACTATCTATATTTTAAGATAAAAAAGAATTAAAATTTCTATATCTATTTAGAAAAATAATTATATTTACAATATGTAAATAATAAAAAATGAATAAACTACTTAAAATATACATTTCTTTTTTAAAAATAGAAAGGAAATAAAAAAACCTAACCAATGGTGTAGATATAATAATTTTTACAATATCTTAAATTTAAAAATATAAATCTCCACTTTACAAAAACTAAATTTAGTTTGAAACCAAAAGGAAATTAAATAAATTAAAACTAAAACTAAAAAATAACAATACTAAGGGGAACTACTAAAAAAAGCTTTGCATTTAAAAAATATAAAATGTAATAAAATAAAATTAAAAAATTATTTTTTTATCAAATGCATATAAAAAGTAAAAATAAAATTCTTTATTATTATTAGATTTAATATTTTTGAATACAAATTAAATTCAAATTTAAATTATTATATAAAAAATGAAAAAAGAAAAAGTAATTAATTATTATATATTGAAAAAAAAAATAACAAACATCAAATGTTGCAATATATATTTTGAAAGATGTGTATAAAAAAGTAAAATTAACTACTTGTTCCTTCACCAATAAAATATTATAGTTTTAGAACTAATTGTTTAAAGTAAAACTATCATGAACAAATTTAAAAATAATGATTTAAAATAAAACTGCTGTTAGAACATTAATTACTTCACTTATAAAATATTACAAACCTAAACTAAAAATAAAATACTGATACATGATATTCCTTTGCTATTAAAAATTAAAAATACTCTATGAAAAAGCTTCATCTAAAAATAGTTGTCTAAAAGTAAAACTGGGGTGTGGAAGATTGCATCAATTATGACTTTAAATTGGGGAGGTTCCATTAATTGGGTTCATCGAGCTTGATTTTATGGGGGAGATTGCATTGTTTAATTTGGAAAGGATTTGAAGCTCTGGCACAATTGATTTTTTCTCCGTCACTCTTTGCGTTGTACATAATTTTGCAAATGGCGGCATCGTTGATCAATGACCTTGAAGCACGACTGGATGAAACGGAGTTGATGAATAAAGTTACCCTTAAAAAACTAGTGAAGATTGAATTGATTTTATTTCTGTCATTCCTCATCGCTTTCTGTATAGTTGTGAAATTTGCAGTTAACGATTACTACAAACACCCTGAGAAAAGCATTGCTTTTAACATATTAATGCTTGGAATTCTTGTGGGTCTACTTGCTTTCTTCGAATTTTTCATGTACCTTGTGAGTGAAGCGTCCTTCCAGACAAAGAACCTTATTTTGTTCAGCAAGGTGCATCTTTGCATTGTAACAGTCATCTTTCTATTCAGTTTCCTCGGAGCAATTGATTTGATGATACGGCCCCAACAAATATATGTTGCAAATTGTGCTTCTGCAGGGGCTGTGGCAATAGAGTGTCTCATTCTTTATGGTATTGTTTCACTGTCCTAACTCTCTTACTTCTCTTCTTATCCACATGTATAATTTTCAAAAACAGAATTTATTAGCAGAGTTAACTGCTGTTAGCTCCCTCTATGGTGGCTTTGTTTTGTTTCTTAAGTAAAGGCTGTGATCTCTATTTAAATTCAACCTCTTTGTAATTTCTATATACTGCAATAAAGATAACAGGGACTGCATAAAAACAGAGCACCCTGCTCTTAAGAACAGAGTAGTGTATTGTCATCTAGATTCATGAAATTTTCAATTATTTATTGTGCCAATTAGAGGGGATCTGTAAGTGAATATATTTATTGCTGTTATTTTGTTTTATTGCTCAGTGCAGAACATGCCCCAAAACTTTACGCTTAACAGACCTAGCGTCACACATTAGTGTAGACTGATCGGAGCGTTTGTCACGGTTTCTTATGAAAAATTATTTCTGCAAGACAGCTTCTTGTGCTCAAGTGTATTCAAAATTTCACATTCAATTCAGGCACTTATTATAACTTGCTATATGAATTCCACTCACACTCACCGACCGTGATCCCATGAACTGTTGGCCTTTTATAATTGGGGATACAGTCCTTAATTATTAAGGGTTTGGTAGCCCCTTAAAATAAGCGGTTTTCCATCATAACATGTTATCTGCAAGTGTATTATTAATGATTCTTAGACAATTTTCTATCTTGCAAGCTTAGTTTTACAATTTATCAGATTGCCAATGTTAATCTTTGCTAGTTCGTAGTTTTTCGATACACTTTGATAGATTTTTTAGTTTGTCTCTCTGGAAAGGGAAGCATCATTTTATCTGTGTTGTTTGATCTTGACCATATTATTTAGGCTAGTGGATTCTCTGGACATCTTTTTAATTTTTCCGATTCTTAGGAAATTGAAAAGTTCTAAACTGAAACGCAAGCCATTGGCAGAAATCTCATGGAGAAATCTGTAGGTCTGATTATTCAGGTCTAGCTGCCCTATGATACAGCCGTAATTTGGCAGTTCAAGAATCAAATTTCTTGTAGGTTAAGATATCTTATAGAGGGTGGATAGCAATGAGATGTTGAAGTCTTGCAGCAGGTGTATATACTTTTTCTGAGTGCTCTGCTGATGCAAAGCAGGATCTATTATGAATCAACATTTTAGAGTGAAATTGTTGCAGACGCATTTATATTGATAGGTAC
The DNA here is from genome assembly GCF_030272615.1 of Cryptomeria japonica. NCBI lineage: Eukaryota > Viridiplantae > Streptophyta > Pinopsida > Cupressales > Cupressaceae > Cryptomeria > Cryptomeria japonica. The sequence continues at coordinate 336,576,200 of NC_081414.1, forward strand.
AGGAAAGCAAGTAGTAGATCCATTGTAGGAGGCGTGCCCACCTTGAGGCCAGATTACGTGGTAGCGATGAATGCAGAGAGGAAAGCACAAGACCCCTGTGCTGTCTCTAATCGAGTCCGATATTTCTTTGGGATTGTATGAAAGAATTAATTACCCCGTTCTGGTCAACGATTATGATGAATGTTTTTTTGTATTGTGTTGATTTTTTTTTATTTATTTATTTATATTTTTTTTTTTGGCTCATTTCATCAAATGAGGAAATGAAACATTATCTTAGGATACCTTCTTACATAGCTTCAGAGCTGTGAATGAGAGATACTTGAATCTGATGATGAATGATTTTCTACGATGAATTTGTCTTTTCAGGATATGATATGACTCGTTGGAATTTACAGATATGTCGGTCTTTGTAGGGTGTGCTTATTCGGTTCATCCAATGAAGAAACAGAACATTATTTTCGGACACCTTCTTACAGAGCCTCAAAATTTTGAATGAGAGATACTCAAATCTGATGATGAATGGTTTTTCTTTTTAGATTATGATATTCTTATGTTGGAATTCACAGATATGTCAGTGTTTGTAGATTGTGCTTATTCGGTTCATCAAATGTAGAAACAGAATATACTAGTTTTTGTAGAGTGCTTACAGATAGTTCATTAAATGAGAAAATGTAATACTATCTTAAGACACGTCCTTACGCAAACCTAAAGCTGTGGATGAGAGATACTTAAATCTGATGACAAACAATCTTTTTATAATGTTATATGGAATCTGGATCTTTTAGCTATCCGTGCATAAAATTGTTGCCTTACAGAAGAATTTGGTCAAATGCTGTAGTTGCAATTACCCTGTTAGACATGCATGCAAAAAGGGGAAAGCATAAACAAGGGAGTGGCTGTTTGACAAAATGCTTTAAAAAATGTAATCTCATGGAATGCCATGATTATAGGATATGCATAATGTGGTATTATAGACTGGGATAAATATTTTACTATTACTAGTACTAGATTGTAATATTTTTTATAAAAATGTGGTCTCGGAATTGAATAATTATTGGAGTCACGGTTCAAAGAAAATTATAAGGAAAAAAACAGTGAAAAATAATTGCAGTACTGCTGAAAAGGGGAAAATAATTGCAGTACTGCTGAAAAGGGGCAACAGCCTCCTTAGGAAGTTCGCCTTTCAATTTGTGGGGATGACCACCTTATGGAGGTTGTCTCCCCTTGAGGAGCCAGAGTGCCCATATGAATGTTATATATGGAGGCACAGGTACAATAGTCTAGCCAACAAAAAATATATATATATATATATATATATATATTTGTTTTAATTATATTTGTTTTCTCTTTTCATTAAGATAAACAATAATATCAGTTAAAATAATATTAAAATATATATGATTATATTGTATATTAGTATATCTATTTTTAGAGAAATATAGATAAAGTATGCAGAAAATATCATATTTGTTTCTTATTCCACTTAAAAATTATTATATTACTATATTATAATTATATTAAATTATTATGTAGATAATACTATATTTTTTATATTTTTATTAAACCAAAACAAAAAAATCTATTAAGACTTATTATTATTATTATTATTATTATTATATGTATGATGGAGATAGATATAATTAATTAATATTTAAAATTAGAGTGAGTGGTCATATTAAAAAATAAATTAAATATTTTTTTTGCTTTTCATTCTTCCGATATTAAGAGGAGAATTTTAATTTTTACTCTATTTTTGCATTTTCAAAAAAAAAATTCAAAAAAATGTTCAATTTCTTGATAAACCACTTAAGATGTATTTTTTTCAATCTACAACATGTCACTCTTGTTCAAATTATTGTATTTATAACAATATTCTACATCATATATTAATTTTTAATTATAACATAAAATATTTGATGTTGCATTTACAAAGTGACATTCAACTATGTGCAATCTTAATGAATGTTTAAACTTGCACAATTTTTTCCCAAGATCTTATTTGACATATTCACATAAATTTCTTCTACAAGTGTTAATGGGGGCTCACTTTCCAACTACAGTTTTGCATAAAATATTTTATAAGTTGCACATACAAAGGGATTTTCCAAAATCTGTCACATGACATTACAACTATGTGCAATCTTAATGAATGTTTAAACTTGCACAATTTTTTTCCCAAGATATTATTTAACATATTCACATAAATTTCTTCTACAAGTGCCAATGGGGCTCACCTGGCTCACCTTCCAACTAGAGTGTTGAACACAACCCACCCCAAGCTTTTATTATGTATGGAGGAAGCCTTCTTGTGGATCTGGAATCGTGGATCTCTACATTTAGGACTTTGTTTTTGTCCCATATTCCTATCGCGAGGATAATTTGGGGGCTCAATATAGCCTATATCTCACAAATTATATCTTGAGCATAAGCCCATGCCTTTATTGTTCCCTCTCTCCCATGCAAGTTGTGAGAACTTTGGGGTCATTGAATCATCCTTAGCAATTTAGTTCGGTGATGTGGTTGAGTGTTCACCCATTGACTTGTCTTGTGGTGTTTGGTTTGGTGATTAGTGACTTTGTAGTACTTAGAATTTTATTTTGACTTTTTTTGTAGATGTTGGTGAGTATGTATTTTGTGGCGTGGGCCACACACCACTCATCGAGCTATCATGCACTATTTGGGCCTTATATTTGGCTCATATTTCCTTGGCTTATTAGGTAAATTCTTTTTGTATATCCATTGAGTTACATTATCAAGTGTTTGAAATTTTATACAATTTTTTTTTATTTTTTTTTATTTTGTCTTTCTTCAAGTTTCTTTTATCTTGTGAAGGCTCTATTTTTTAGTGTTTTTGGCAGAATTGTCATAATCTATAAATGGGTTTTGCTTTTCATCTTTTTTCAATCATCTTGAAGAGGGTGAGCTATAAACAATGGAGAGATGTAATTATCATCCATCTTCGATGATTTCATTTGTTGTCACATTTGTGTGATCTTGTTCTTCTACTTAGCACACCTAGTTAGAGATTTGATTGGAATTGCAAAAGGGATCATGTGTTAATAGGATTTATTGGTATGGATATAGATGATGATATTTTGGGGTCTAGTATTGACTTTGAGTGTCCTCATGTTCTTTGGATTCACATTTGGGAGTTATATGAATATCTCAATACCCAACCATTCCCAAATGTTCCTATTCCAAATTACAATGCACCTCTTCATCCTTGAAAGAAGATAACCTATGATTGTGATACTATTAGAGAATTTTATACTTAAGAGTATTTTGAGACATCAAATGAGGTTACAGTTTCTTAAGAGGTTCTTGATTCTTCGTCAGAGATAGTTGATCCACCTTCACTTCTAGTGACTTCTTATCTAGAGTCATTGATTGAGACTTCCATCATTCCTGATTAGAAGGATCATCATTGTCTTTCAAATTTGAACGACATTTAGTATTTAAGATTTGTGGTTGCAGGATGGATTCCTATCCAATATCTTAAACTTGGTTTGTTAATATTCTACTTCAGATTCAGAGGATACATTTGATGGGTTCTCTCTCCTCCTTGATGATATTCATTGCCTTCCTATTGTCACATTATATTCATCTATGGAACTTGTTATACATTAGTTTTTCATATAGTTCCAATTTGTCACTTTTTTTTATTGAGCATGTTCCTAATTGGATTGTGGCATCATCTCACTTGGACAAGGAGACAATTGAGCAGCTCTCAAAGGCATCATTTTCATTCTTGATGCTTCCATCTTTTCCAACATATCCTGCATGGGAAGCATATTTGCATCTATACATGGTTTTGTTTTTTTCCTAAAGAAAGATAATTGGTTTGTGAGCATTGGATTATGTTTTACCTTCTATCACTTACCATTCTTTCAAGTAATTATTCATTATGGAGGGCCACATAGTCTCTCTCTTTACCTCCTATGTGAGATATCAATTGAATTCTTATAATGGATGTAGTTCTTATGGGGTATTGGTTTTGAGACCTTCATACATCACTTCATTCTTCACTTGTGCATGTTTTGCATTACCTCTTTTTTGGAGAGGAGTTTATTGAACACACATCGGATGTTGAGGGGGGGTGAATAAGCATAAACCAAATTGTAGACCTTAATCTTGCATTAACACATTTATTCCATATAACAAACTTTCATAAACAATTAAATGAAGACAATAATAAGATCATTCACATCAATTGCACATGAACACCAAAATTTATACATGGAAAACTCAAACTAGGAAAAAACACAATGAGAACTTGTCCACAAAAGTATCCACTATGTATATCAAATTACAATAAAAAATTCTCATTGCTCTAGACTTGCATACCAAGGCTAATTGCTCTTGGGGCAAGATACAAAAGAGGACTTGCAAAATTTGAAGCAAACTGCAATAGGGTGAGATACAAAAAAAGATCTAAAAAGGAAGGATATCCTGATCATGAAGTTTTTCTTGAACTCTGCATCAAGTGATCAACATCAGCACACACAACTCAAACCTCAACTGTCAACACTATGTCTCATATCTCTACCACAGTCTCAACACAACTTGCATATCATTCAAACACAACTATTCTTCTTTGTTGTTCACTAAATTCCACACACTTCCTTTCTCATTAGATCTGCATTGCTCTTCCCACTATCATAGTAGTACTCACCTTCCACATTCAACTCAATCATGTACATATTTCTTATATACAATACAGATTATCAAAGCTTAACCCAAGTTGGCCTGAAACAAAATATACCTTTTGGACCAAAAACACACATGTTGATCCACTCTAGGAGAAAGAAGGGACCAAAAAAACATATTCCAAAGATCACGTCGTCTATCCACAATCACCAAAACATAACAAACATCATATCAACATGCTATGCATCAATAAAAACAATTAATAATCAAAACATATCCTCTAATGTAAATAAATTAAATTTGGATTTCCAAACGCTATGGTGAAACCCATGACACATCAAACAATCCTCCACAATCATATTCAGTCCCAAGGATAGGTCTAGCATAGAATATCACAACCAGCTATGAACGATGTCACAACATTTGGAGAACACAACAATAATTTTGAACCACAAAGCTATCATATCCATGATACCAAAACTATATCCAAAGAAGATAATAATAACAAACAACATTAGAAACTTTTTCCATACCTAAACACTTTTGAAACAACCAATAGAACAACTGCAACACCAACACAACAAGATATCTCTATACCACAGACTTTTTGGATCAACACCATTCTAGAACAACAAGTTTGACATCAATGACAACCACAACAACACATACTTCCAACAGAGTTTGTCCCACAAGGTTTTCTCCTTATATACAATTGTGAGATATTGGTTGCATGATTAGTTGTACATGGGTAACTAGCATGGCTTATTTTTTGGGACATATATATTGCATTTGCATATTATTATTGCATCATTTTGCACAATAGCTCTTCTCCCTAAGTTGCACATAAGGGGAGGTATTGAAGTAAATACTAATTACTCAATGCTTAAGATTTCTTAGGCATAATTATTTAATATTTTACATTTAGGTGAATATATTTTACTTTTCATTAATATCTATAGTCGAGTAGTTGATGATAGTTGCCTCTACCTACCCTAACATCTAATTGAGACACGTGTTCATATCCTGTGATCTCCTACCTACCACTCTTGTCTATTTATGCAATATTAAATTGTACATTATAAATCTTATCAAAAATATCATTTATCTTTCTTTGTGAAATATTAATCTCTATGGGTAACAAAGGTTGTTATATCTATTCCTTGTATATTAAGTATATTAAATAATATATATATATACTCTACATACTTTTCTACATATGAATGACATTATTTAGATGGATTATCCCACTTGGTAGGGGGGATATCCTTTATGGAATTGACCATAGTCTACTATAATGATGATACACTTCTATGATCATTCAACATGCTATCAAATGTTTATGATCATTATTCTCGATTGAACATATTTTACTAACATGATCTTTTTTTATGATGCATAAATGATATCTCTTTATTACCACACTCAAATCATATGATCCCACGACTTCTCACAGTATGATAACCATAATTAAATATTTTGTTGTACTATATTTATGATGATCATACATCTTATAAACATATATTTTATGATGGTATCTCACATTTATCAATGCTTATATGATCCTTATTTGGAATTTTTGGCTACTTTTATAGTCTCATTTAGAGGCAACAATAGGGGTATCTGACCACCAATAATTTTGTGTACTTAAATTCAAGAATATATTAAGTATCTTCATGTATCATTTCATTTGATGCTATCTTTATACCCTTATATGCTTATTGCATTGTTCACATGGTTATATCATTTTATACATACTTTCTACTCTATTTTTTTTCACTTTATATGCAAATAATTGGTCGGCATATTTAAACTCACTAATATTCATTTTATAAATATAGTTTTAGTGATTGCCACATGATAATTAAACATTGAAAATTATGTAAGATTGTTTTCTATCCCGAGGCATTGTCTATTGGTTATTTCCCAAGACAGTACCATTTTTCACCATAAGTGAAATATCTCTAATCAATTTCTTTTATTTTATTTTCATTTTTATACTATGGACAACATATTATTTTTTTGAACTCTTTGGAGCTCCTCATTAAATTCTTTTTCTATTTTTCTAGCTTCTGAGGAAAGACACTCATCCCAAGGGAGCATGTTCCTAATGTGGCATCCATATGCTTATTATCTCTATCCAAGTTTAATGAGTGGTTGAGTAAAATTATTTTCCTACAATTCACTATTTGATTTTATTTTGACTTGCATTCTTGTAGTAATTTGCATGCAATTAAAAGTGGGTGGGAAATTTAATGCTACACATTTCATTTTCTACACTTTCTCCCCTTTGTTTTAAACTCACTCAAATTCAATTATTTGTTATGTAATGATAAAGATTTGCGTGGTGTGATTTTTGTTGAAAGTGGGCACATAACCCAAATCTTATTTACTTTCATCTACACTCAGTCCTAGGAATCAATCCTAATCCTTAGATTCTTTCATCTTCCATATTGGGTTATACTTGTGTTTGCATAGAAACCTTGGTTTAGATATATGTAATTGTGGAAATGACTATAGATTTTCAAATTTAGGAAAGACCTAACTTTTCCAACTAGTTGTTATGTGTTAATTCAAGGCATGAAACATTTAGTTTTGGGAACCTTGGATTTTTATTTAAAGGGTGGGTTCAATTGCAACTCATTTTATGGATTGATATCCTAGATACAATCTCTACTTGCATTTTTACTTACAAAAATATTAATGAGCACTTATTAGAGTGCTTACATTGCATCATCATCTAGAGCATCTATTGCAAGGTTACCTATTGTGTTTGATCAATTTCTAAGTTATTGACCTAGTATCCTCATAAGATTTGACATAAGAGATCAAATATCTTAATCACATGCAAACACTAGAGAACACCAAACTAATTTATATGCTTGAGTAGGTTGATATATTCAAGATAGACAAGAGTGAATACAATATAAATATTTTGATTTGTTATTTTAGGAAATTGATTGGATAACCCAAATGTATACCTAAAAAAGGAAAAGAAAAAAACAACCATATAAATCTTTAATAATCTATATAAAATATGCTAAGAGACATCCTTATTGAGTTGCTTATTTTTTTTATCAAATTGTCACATGTATAGTGTAATAGGTGCCTCAAAAAGGATATAGATCACAATGTATTTTGATTTAGAATTTTATTTCTGTGTGAGATTAAGATTTATTAGGATTGGAATTACTAATTTATTAATATTAGTTTATAAATTCAACATTAATGATGAATATTACAAACAAAAATAAATTATTTAATATAGAATTTTATTTATATGTAAAATTAAGTATTATTAGGGTTAGGATTATTATTGTCTTAATAATAGTTTATAGATTTTCTATTAATGATAAATATTTTGGGTATGTGTAGGATCATGGTGTGCCAAAACAGGCCCTTAAGTGGCAATGAAATTTCAGAAAATCAGAGTTATGCAACTTGACATGAAAATTTGAATAAGTTGTGAACATTATTTTTAAAATATGTAAGAAGAGAATCTATAGAAAATTGAATGTAGTTTCTAAGCTACTAGTTGTTGTTTTTTTTTTTAATTCTATTTGATGAAAATTTCAAATTTCAATGCAGTGGTAATAAAACTTCAGGAAAAAAGATAAGAAGTAGACATATGTTTGACCACCCTAGTCACAAAAAAATCATATTTATATAATATTTATAATATAAGTATTAGACTCATGTCCGGATGTGACACACATTTTTTTATAATTTTTTATAAAGTAAATAATTATTTATGAATTTTTTACTACAACTTTTTAGAAATTGAGAAACTCCTACGTCTGACCACCTTAACTTGGTCAAAACCTTGTGATTTTTTTTTTTTTTAAATTTTCCCTATAGTAGACAAAGCATAGGATGTGATGCATGTTTCGGATTCAAAAAATGTTATACCATTTGAAAGTTATGAGTGTTTTTCAATCAGTCTATCAATCAGGATTATTGTCAAAATTCAATTAGAAAATAAGTAATAATTATTTATTAAATTCGAAATAAGACAAGCCTTATATTCTTGGAAATCTGAGAACGTCCTTAAAAAACCCTTTTCATTTTATCAATTTTGGCTACCACCAGTCTAAAGTCTGGAAAATCAAGGAATACTGAAAAACATGTTTTTTCAGTTGACTTTCCTGGCTTGTCACTTCCAAGCTAAATCCCAAAGCATTCTTGAGCCAAAATTTAAAATTTGAAATTTGTACAACAAAAATCGGATATCCGATTATATTGGATATCCAATTTTAATTAGTAAATTCACTAACTAAATTTGCACATAATTAATCTATTGTTTATTAATATATTAGTATATAAATAAGTTAGTGTAGTCACATAAATCTGTCCATTTAATTAAATGAATATTTACTATTTATTTGATTAATAAATCCACTAGCCAAAAGTTAATTAAATTAATATTTAATTAATTCATCCTCAACCATTCTCCTATTAATTAAATAAATTATTCAATTTAGTTTAATTAATTCATTACACCAAGTTCACAATCAATTAAATGAATAAATTATATTTATTTAATTTAAAACCCCTTTCCTCTTTTAAATAAATATTTATAACATTTATTTAATTCCCCCCCCCCCCCAACTTGCATCCTCCTACAAATGCAAGTTGCAACCACAAGTTGAAATAAATTAATTTTATTTTAATTTAAATCATATTTTCCCTCACCCACCAAACCCACTTGCAATCCCAAATCCCCTTCTAGACCCTTCTAACCACTTTCTAATCATTCCTAATTAGCCTAATCCATCCCCTAAATATTGTCACATTCCTAAGCAACTTGAAGTCACTTCTCAAATACTCCAAAGTAGATTTGAAAAGCATTTAATGTTTTATGTGTTCAACAAGCTAACCCCTAAAGTCTTTCAAACCACTAATGGCTCTTACATGACCGTTAATGGCTCTTACTTAACCATTTATGGTTAAATCCACTTGCCCCCATGGTTAGAGACTTTACCTCTAACTCAACCCTCATTTGACTCATGGGTCTCTTCAAGCATTTATTGCTTTGACCATGGTTATCTTCACTAACTCTTGCACAAGAGTTTATCCATTGGATAAAGACATTATTTATTGGATAATGGCTTTATTCTTTCAACTCAACATTAACCTTACCTCCCAAGTTAACCCTCAAGTCATGTCAAGCATTTAATGCTTATTCCCTCTCCTCTCAACCCATCTCTTGTTGACATTTGTCATCCTGGGATTGGGTTGAAAGCCCTCACATGGATCATAAACCCATCAATCCTGACCCTTGATGAGATTACTCAATCTCAGCCCTCCATTGCTCCATTTTACCTATAAATAGAGCTCATTTCTTCATAATCCAGATCCTGAAAAATTGCATGCATCTAACTTATACTGAATTCTAGAGAGAATTTAGCATAATCATTTCACGTTGTCATTTTGGGCTAAAATTAATTTTAGTTAATTACATAATATCTCATATTTAGTTTGTTTTACACTTGCATTTGCATAGTTTAAAGCATTTACAATCTTGAACCTCCATAAGACATCCAAAATAGTGCAAAAAGCTACTGAGAGCTACACTCATTTGGGAACTTGGAGAGGAGAGGATCAAGGGAGGAAAAGCTACAAGTATGGTGGAAGGCATTTGGAGATGCCTTGTTGCATTTATTTTCTTTGTTAAATGTTCTATTTTTGTTTTAGCGTCTCTCTTCATATGCTTGCTTAGGATAGTGTTTGATTTCTAATTTTCTAACACTAACAATTGGTTTGTTGCTTGTTTGTTTGTGTTTGTTATCCTAACCATCCTTTTTGCAGAGCATCATTTGGTGAGCCCGACATGAATCGAAGATGCAACCTCCGGATATCATTTTTTAAAAAATTACTAACTTTTTTACATGTTTTAATTGACACACAGGTCACACTTTAGTGCTCTCATTCACACTTTAGCGCCTTCGAAACTAGGCACTTTAGCGCTACTGTTCCTAATAATAGTGCTATTGTTTCTAAATTGGCGCTATTGTCCATCTTTTAGCGCTATTGACCCTTAAATAGCACTATTGCATCTTCTTTTAGTGTTTTTGGCTCTCTGTTTGACAGAATTCTTTTAGCGCTTTTGTCTCTTTTTTTAGCATGTTTGCGTTTCTTTTAGCGCTTCCACTGGTTATAGCGCTTTTGTTTTCACACAGAGTAGCACTATTGTAACAGAGAGTTGTAAAAAATTTCCTTGTAACTGAAAAACAAAAAAAATTAGGCTTGTGGAAGCCCACCGAAAATTCGGATTTTACTAACTAGTTGATTTTTTTGTGCAGGTTTAGACTAACCCCCTTTTTTGCAAGATTTTAAGAGTTAGATTAGGAAGTTAAATTGTTTTTACTAACTTTGTCTTTCAAGGTTGGGTTTAAAATGAATTCACTTCCTGTTTTTAGCTTAAAGGAATTAACTTCACATTTTCATTTTGGGTCATAAAATGAATCGCATCTTTTGAATTTAGGTTTAAAAGGAATCTCACTTGACAAACTAAAAAGAACCACAACTCAAACCCAACAAAATTTGATTTTTTATAAGTTAGGATTCATTTTATTTTGGGCTTTAAAACAAGACAACACAAATTTCATTTCTTGCATCAACTTAAAGAAATCACAATCAACACTTCATTTGTGCAAGGTAAAAGAACCCCCAATTTGTAAAAATTGTTCTCAAAACGATTTTACTTCAAGCAAAAATGTGTTCTCAATTCAGTTGACCAGGATTTCAAAGTTCCTAGTTTACAAAACATTTTGTCTTTGAAGTTAAAAAGAACACCATGATTGTTAGAGCAACACCTCCAAATAGTTAGATCGCATTGCAATGAAAATCAGTTAAAAAGAACAAGTGTTTTTGGTGATTGGCACACTTGTGCAAAGTTTGTCGAGTGGTCCTACTTCTAACACACACTATCCTCTCCCTTGGCTTTCATGGTCCTAGGTGCAAGAGAAAAGTGTTAGTAGCACTCAAAATTTTATTTTTAAGAGAGGCCTGCCAAGAGACACATCACTCTTGGGAATGACCTCGTGTGGTAAATCCTTTGAGCCGCTATAGAAATCAGGTGTGAGCGAAAGTTGTAGCCTTGGGTATAGTTATTCCTACAGTGTAACTTGCCGAAAGGACATATGGGCCCCACCACAAGTTACAAGGCTCTTAAGTGAGTCACTATAGAATGAACTTATGTCCGGAAACATCAAAAATTACTAGACACCTTTTTATATAGAAGCCCACCCATTCTATTGATTGAGAATATTTGTGATAAATTCAGTGCAAGAGCATAGATGGTTTTGCTCCCAAGATACTCACCATACATATTTCCTTGAGTAGAAACAAAACTTTTTGAAAGGCTACTTGTAGCTTGATAAAAGTGGTGACTCCCCCATCATAGGGATCATCTATTTGTTATGCTTACGCAAGACTTAGTCTATCACATCCTTACCTGCTACGATGGGATTCATAAGGTATGTAGTACCAAAGTTGAAGAAATATCAAGATGTGTGCTGAAATTATCGCAACTAGCCATTTGACCTTATGGATAAAATGTGTTTAAGTGTCTTTGTTTTGTGTCAGGCCAGTGATAAATTGAGCCGACTTCAAGATTTTGGAAAAGCATACACAAAAAACATTTGAAAAGGGATCAAAAAGTTCAAATATTGGGTTGATTTAGACCCACAATTATTTGTGCCTTTTGAGGCAACATTATTGTGTTTGTGTGCTTGCTCTATTTTCTTGTCAAAGAAAATCAAAACTAATTCAAAAACAAGTATTCATCCAAACACAAAATTTTTAAAATAAACATTTGGCAAAAAAAAAATCAAAACAAACAAACAAGATATCAAATTATATGACCATCCTTCACATTTTGAGAAAGAAGAATCTTCATCAACATATCAATTTGAAGAAAAGACCATTGAGCTCAAAGGCTTTCATCAAAAGAAGGAATTTTTTCTATCTCAATAGACAAATTTTTGTCTCACACTGAGCCTTCTTGCGTCATATGCGTCTATATCTTCAAGGAAAATCCAACGAGTTTGATCAAGAGTCTTTGAAAAGCAGAGCTTTTACTCAATATAGAGCTTTGAATTATCATAAAAACAAAGGAGGTAAAATCAATCCCGCCTTCTTTCCAGACATTTGCATTACATATAACATAGCTCGAGAAGAACAACCAACCCCTAAGCAAGAAGAAGAAGAATTTGTCCCACTTGTAACACAAAGTTTTTATTGAAGTTCACATTCCCATCTATTCTCACATTCATACATCATCAATCCATTCCAACTCTCGAAGCATAAAAAGGTCTTGTCCTAAGTTCTTTTTAGATATTGCTTGAATCAAAACAACACATCACTTTTTAGAGTGTCTCTACATCTAGGATAAACTCATCCTAAGAGGCATTTCTACGCAGGTTAAAACTAGTCTATGAGTGCATCCTCTCATTACTAGATAGCTTGGTTTGTAACACATCTCAGACCTTGTTATACCTTATCATATCAAACATTGTTTAACAAACACAACAAGCAATTCATAAAAGGACTTTGGTAACATCAAACCTTTAGTGTTAGAGATCCATATGCTAAACACTTCACCAAACATTTATCTATCATTCCATCACCAACTCATAATCATTTTCACCAAACTTCAACAACAACTTTCAAACAAAATGGCTCAAACCAGATCAAGGACTAGACAACTAGAGATCGAGGAGGAAGAAGAGGAAAATATCAATGAATTCCAAGAAGCCCTTTGGAGGAAATGTAAATGATGAGAATCCTAGTACTCCCACTCCTGAAGCAATAGAAAGGGCACAACACAACCCCCTCTTCAATTGACTTTTTGATGAAATCCTCAAAAACAACATTGATGCTCATTTCTTAAGACTTGCTCAAGAGGGAGCCAAACTACCCTCTGATTTTGATACTGCATAATTACGACAAGCATCGAAACACCATAGTCATAATGAGGGTGGAAGAGGTCGAGATAACTTCATATATGACCTTCATCAAGGAAATCCCCCACCTCCTCCTCCTCCTAATGACATTGACATGTTGAGGCAACAAGTTGAGAATCTAGCCCAACAACTCCACAGTGGTGTGAAAACTACCCAGTTTTCACTTAATGATATTTGTCCTTATCCCTTTGATAGGAATCTACATATGCCACCTTTTCCACAAGGATTTGAAACACCTAAGTTCAAAAAGTATCGGGGAAAAGGAGACCCTAGAGATCATGTCAGGGAATTTCACTCAGCTTGCCTAGAAGTGGCATATGAAGACATATATCTAATGCGCCTCTTTCCTTAGAGTTTGGGAGGGACAACCACACAATGGTTTTCCTGACTAATAGGCAGCATTAGGACATTCAAAGAACTGGTCCAAAATTTTATTGCACATTATTCACACAACACAGAACACAATGTTACCATGACAAATATGTGTAACACCAAGCAAAAACTAGGGGAACTATTTTTAGCTTTCCTACAACGGTGGAGACAACTATCTAGTAGGCGTTCTTTTCATCTACCTAAATGAGAGCTAGTGGAAATATTTATTTCCAACTTGAACGATGAAATGGAATTCCACCTAGACATGAAGGGCACGAAATCCTTTGCTGACATGATCACCCAAGGGTTAAAATGTGAATGGGCCCTCATTAAAAAGGGGCTTATCAAGATATACAATGAACCAAAAGATGGCCCTTGCCCGCACTTTAACAGTGATAAACCCAACTTTTGGAATAAAAACAAAAACATTGTTAATGACGGGGTTGTAGATGCAAGGACTATAAAGAGTACACAACCTATGGTCCGATTTGCAGGGCAAAATCCCCCTCCTAAAAACTACACGGTTTCTCCTCTGCAAAATCAAGGTCGTAATGCACCGCAAGAGAAACCCAGACAACGACAGCAAAATTATAAACTAAAATGTACATACACTCCCTTAGGGGAACCTATTGAAACAATGTTACCTCAATTGGTCTCTTCAAATCTAGTGACCTTACCAAAGACATCTAATTACAAACCTCAGGTCAAACATCCATGGTGGAGAGATAATGAACATTGTGAATTCCACCAAGGGAAAGGGCATAAAACAAGTAACTGTCATAGACTGAAAGATCTTGTTCAGGATCTTATTGACCAAGGAGAGATTAAAATTGAAGGACATGACCCAAAAAATTCAAATAATGATCATCTCATGTTTAAGAATCCGCTTCCATCACAAGATCAAAGGGGTCCTTCTACTTCATGGCAAAACACAGATATAAATGATTATATGCGAGCCACCTATAATTACACTGTGAATCACCTATATGATGCCATTGAACAAATTTCAACCATCACCATCAAAGATCCAAACCCTACCTGCAATGTTGTTATGCGTCGTAGCAAGATCACCATTAAAGCAGCTCCACAAGGCACAACCTCCATCCCAAAGCAGTATAACCTTGTGGAACAATTAGATAAGACACCCGCACTTATATCCATCTTAGAGCTTTTGTGCCTATCCCCATCTCATAAAACAATCTTGGATCAAGCTCTCCAAGAGGCGTTGGTCCCTACCAATCTAAATACAGATCAATTTCAAGCTATGGTGGGTAATCTGAGGTCATCACCATGTCTCACTTTCTTTGAAAGTGACAATACATCCTTCCAACAACCTCATAATGCCTCACTCCATATTGAAGGATTTATCAACCAACACAGGATCAAGCGAGTCTTGATTGACAATGGAGCAGGCCTAAATATATGTACATTACAATTGGTCACAACATTGGGATATGTAGTTGAATCAGTGGACCCCTGTAAAAAGATAACCATAAAAGCCTATGATGATGTGAAGCATTCTTCAAAAGGAGTAGTTGTGTTACCAATCCAAGTGGGCCCAGTGGTGAAGCACATCATATGTCAAGTTCTGGACCTTCCTTTGCCATATAATTTGTTGTTAGCAAGACCTTGGATACACACCATGCAAGTCGTTCCATCCACCTATCACTAGTGTATCAAGTTTCCTCATAACGGTGTAGAAATTACAATCCCAGGCGATGCAAATCCATTTGCATATTGTAACAATATCAACCATCAGCCAGAGATTACTGTTCCCAACAACAAAGAAGTTATCCCATCCACATCATATGTTAGTCCAACCTCTCTTTCTAGTTCAAACACCACTATACCCAAGCAAGAGAAGCTGAAAATGAAAATGGCAAAGGAAGGTTCTGGGGAGTACAATCTAAGCCAACTCTTTTGTGTTGGGCAACTACCCACTTCCCCTAGAACTCATGGTAAGCCTCAAAGGTCACTTTAAGCACCACTAGTAAAGCCAACGTGCACTTTGGCACCTTTTATCCTTGGAAAGAGTTAGGAAGAGGAGACTAGAGATGAGGACTTAGCAGAATGGATCTATAAAGACCCTATCACCACAGAAATCCCACAAGGTAAGCTTCCCACATTTCAATATGGCAAAGGCCTTACCATTATGCAAAGAATGGGCTATGATGGTCAGAGTGCTTATGGACCTCACAAGAAAGGATGACATGAGCTGTTGCAGCCTGAATTAAAGCCTAAAGATAACACTGGATTAGGCTTTCAAAAGGAGACTCTTCCTAAGCTCAAATTCAAAGGGAAACCCAACAAACCCCTATATCAGCCTAATACTCTAAAGAGGCCACACTTGATTATATGAGCATCACCAAGAACCGCACCAACTACCCTAATGAGGTTGAGAATCCCATCAATACCATCCACAACACCAATCATACCACCAATCAAACCAACAACCTCATCAACAACAACAACCGTATCAACAATACCATTAGCAGTATCAGAACCCCCAACAATATCGACAACACTGATAATTCCATAAAAAACAACAAATTCAACAACGTCGATACTCCCAGTATCAGATTCACTGATCCCAATAATCCTCCCCGCAACACCAACCATTCCATCTCCAAAGGTACATCAGCCGATTACACCTGTAGTGTTTAACTCAAAAAATATCCTGATGTGGTATAGTAATCAGATACTGGAAAGCGACTTAGAGACCGACTCAAATGAGTGGAAATTTGATTTCATACATCTCAATACTTCAGATGAGGAAGACACATCACCACCTCCACCTCGCAAAGAAATCCCTATTTACGGAGAAGCACAGATTAAAACCTCTTGGGTTCCTGAACTGGAAACATCTTCCACAGACCCTACGTCACATCCTACGCCTGATTCTGATAGGGAGAGTACCATCAATGACCTTCACCACAACATCTTAACCCTCACTGACACATCTTATGAACTTAACCTGATCGATGAGGTAATGCCCATTATCCATCCTGAACTCATCGAATGGAACCAACCAAATCACCCATGCCTTGACCAATTCCAAAACAATGAGGCGATCATTGACTTTTTGGAACTACGGGATAACATACCAAGCAGGGATCACAAAGCTGGATTCGCCATTGAACTTAATAGCCCAACATACTTCGGGGTGGATGCCAAACCTTTCAGGTGCAAAAATATTACAATAAAACATGGATCTTCCATTGAAAACCACACTATGGCACTGTTTGATCCCAAGAAAGTAAAAATAAAGAGCGTATCCAATGGTGAAAACCTCTCTGAGGCACATATGGATGAAAGGTTTGACATCCTCCCCTCCAGTGCAAATCAGGAACGATCAACAATCCTTATTGAGGAAACAAAATAATTCAACGTGGGGACTCCCGAGACTCCTCACCACATACATCTGGCATCTCTTTTAACTCCAAAAGAAAAACCTAAGTTTATTGAATTCTTCCAAAAGCGCCAGATCAACTTTGCATGGTCATATGCGAATATCCCTGGTCTAGATCTTGATTTAGTCATGCATCACCTCATCATGGCAGAAGGAGCTAAACCAGTAAAATAGAAGCTTCACAAGATGCACCCCCCAGATTGCGGTACTAGTCAAAGCAAAACTTAAGAAACTCCTGGATGTTGGTTTTATTAGACCAATTGATTATGCAGATTGGATCTCCAACATTGTACCTATCTGTAAACCAAATGGGGACATCTATATTTGTACTGACTTCGGAGATCTAAACAAGGTATGTCCTAAAGATGAGTTCCCCCTACCAAACATTGATATGATCATGGACCTAACAGCGGGACATGCCATGCTTTCTCTCATGGATGGATTTTCAGGGTACAACCAGATAAAGATTGCACGGGAGGATCAACATAAGACGACCTTCACATGTCCATGGGGAACATACTGTCAGAATGTAATGCCTTTTGGTCTAAAGAATGCAAGGGTGACCTATCAAAGAGTCATGACAACCATCTTTCATGATATGATGCATACCATAATGGAGGATTATGTTGATGACTTACTGGCAAAATCATTAACAAGAGAAGGTCATCTTGCAATATTAGAGAAAATCTTTAACAAATTAGAACAATATCATGTTCGACTCAACCCAAAGAAATGTGTCTTTGGAGTAACCTCAGGGAAGCTTCTAGGATACATTGTCTCAAGAAAAGGCATTGAGGTCGATCCTACAAAGGTCAAAGAAATCATGGACATGCCACCTCCTAGCAACATCAATCAGCTAAGGACACTACAAGGGTGGCTACAATCCATCTGAAGATTCATTGCACAACTAGCAGATAAGTGTCATCCCATTAGACATCTGTCACACAAAAATATCCGCTTTCAATGGGATGCCAGATGCCAATAGGCATTCTAGATGCTCAAGGACTATCTCATGAATCCACTATTGTTGATCCCACCAGATCCAAGTAGACCTCTATTTCTCTATATTTTAGCAACTAATACAACATTGGGAGTACTACTCGCATAACACAATGCAGAAAGGAAAGAGTGTGCTATATGCTATATCTCTCGCACACTGGTCAGCTATGAACTCAATTACACACCTATTGAGTGAGCTTGCCTAGCAGTAATCTTGACAGCCACTAAACTGAGGTACTACCTATTAACACATAAAGTACAACTCATTGCTAAGATGGGGAATGGGGAATGTGCGAGCCCAACATCAATAAATGAGAAAATGGGGAATGTGCGAGCCCAACATCAATAAATGAGAAATGAGGTTAGGCGCATGGAAAAACAAGAAGTCACTTTTAGTAATGATTTGTTGGTTATGAGGCATTAAGAGCTAGCAAATACCGATGACAACCAACATGTTTCCAATCCAGTCATACTTCATCATGGCTTTGCAAGCCCAAGTGAAATGCCAACACAACAATGCATGTGCCATCTCTAGCCTGGCCAAATGAGTCACCACCTCATCCCAAGGGATCTGAGGAATATTCCCATTATTTGAATTATAAATCCACCACCTCCAGACAAACCTGAGGGAAAAAAGGAGGGGGGGAAGCATTTAGCAACCACTCAATCATTAGTGGGGATCCTGGATTTCTCTTCCTGGAGGAGGAAGTTAATATGGTCTGGGAGTGATTTGTGACTCCTCCAACATCTCAGCCCTGAGAGGTTTAGGTCAATGGCTCCCATGGCATCCACCATGTGATTGCCTTCCCTGTAGATATGCATAACTCTGAATGAGTCAATCCCGGAGATGAGACTCAAGGTGTCCTTGATGGTTCCCTCAATTGTCCAATTAATCTTATTCTGCCCTTTGACAACATTAATGATGAGCATGTAGTCCCTCTCAATGTCCATAATTCTGATTCCCATGGATAGGGAAATGTGGATTCCCCAGGCTAAGGCCATCACTTCAGCCTGATTAGAGGAATGACCATTCAGGTTGCCCGCATAAGCAACAACGAGGCCCCCCCAGATGGGATCTGATCACCCCACCACCACCAGCTAGGTCCCCTGGTAGCCCCATCAAAATTGAGTTTAAAATTAGTAGCTAGGGGGAACCAGATCGTGCATTGTCTTAGAAGTCTCTTAGAGGAGTCAACAAGAGAGAATGAGGGGGGGCGGTTCCAGCATCTAGAAATTCCCCAATCCCAGATAGAGGGGGGATTGGACGCCATTTGAGTTTTAGAAACATAGATGTTCTCAAGAATCAGACTGAGGAACCAAGCAAACACCGTTTTCACAAAGGTCTCTTTGTCTCTGAATATCCTGTCATTATGTTCCTTCCTGATACACCAGCTAACATGGGGGGGATCTTCTTTCACAGTTGTTGGATAAGGGGGTTGGAAGAGGGGCCCCGAAACTCCTGACATAGATTTACCAAATTGTCATTCATAACCCAACTGATATTAAGTTTACTATAGACCATCCCCCAAAGTTCCCGAGTGAAGGCACAATGGAGGAAGAGATGGGCTAGACTTTCTTCATCATTTTTGCAGAGGATACATCTGTTAGGGAAATGAAAACCCCTCTTGACCAAGTTGTCTTGGGTCAAAATTTTGTTGAGGAGGGCAATCCACCAGAAGAAATTGACCTTGGGGAGGAGTTGGGGATTCTAGACCTCTTTCTAGATAGAGGAGACAACAAGTTCCTTGAGTAAGCTGGTGTAGGCAGTCCTGACAGAAAAGTCTCCAGAGGGGTCCCACTTCCAAATAAGTCTGTTGTCCCTAGGGAACAGGGGGAGGAATATACCAGCCAAAAGCTTCTAGAGCTCTCTAACAATAGGAAGGAGTAAGGGGAAGTCAACACAACAGTCCTCCAAGACCCTCCAAGTGCAATTACGGAAGTAGTCATTGACCCTTTCACTGAAGAAGCCTTTAGTGGTATCCTATAACCATCTCAGGAAGGGGGAAGAAGCAAGGGGCCTCTCCCATAACCAACAGTCTTCCCAAAAAAGAATGTTCCTGCCATTTCCAATAATCCACTTCAAACCATGAGATAAAGCGTCCCTGCAACTTAAGATGTTATTCCAGATTTTGGAACCCCTGGGAAGGTCCTCCTCTTTCAGGACAGAGGAAAACTCCGCATTACCCATGTACTTAGCCTTGATGATCCTACTCCAAGATCCATATCCTTGTTCAGAAGCTTCCAGGTAATTTTAGTCATAAGGGCCTTATTGAATCTTGAGATCTTACGAGTTCCCAAGCCACCCATGGCCTTAGGAAGACAAAATTTGTCCCAGCCCACCAAGGTGAGCCTCTTCTTTTCTTCCATTCTCATCCAAAGGAAAGTCTTTTGTATATTTTCCAACTTAGCAACCATAGCCACAGAAATCTTGAACATGGAGAGAAAGTACACGGGGATCCCTTGGAGGGAGGAGGAAAGCAATTGCAACTTCCCCGCACTACTCAAGAATCTACCTTTCCAGCCAGCCATCTTTTTCTACATTCTTTCAAGGATAGAGATCCAAAAGGAATTAGAGACATCCTTAACAGTCAGTGGGAGACCAAGATAGGTGCCAGGGAGGGAGGATTTTTTACAACCAACGATTCTGTAGACTTTATCATGGAGTTGGGCATTAATGTGAAAGAAGTAAATGCTGCTCTTATCATAGTTAATGTGTTGGCCAGAAGCCAAAGCATAGGCGTTAGGAAAGGATTTCCAAGCCTTAGCTCCCCAAGCAGAGGAGACACCAAAAAGGATCATATCATTAATAAACTATTGTAGAACATTGGGGGGCGTCGTAGAGGCAGGCTTGATACCCAACAAAGTACCCCTGCGAACCAAAGAGTTCAGGTTAGAGGCCAAAACTTTAGCAAGGATGATGAAAAGGTAGGGGGATAGAGGATCCCCTTGCCGCAACCCTCTAGAGGCCTTGAACTTCTCCAGGGGGTTCTCGTTTAGCAGCACAACATAGGTGATAGTAGAAGTGCGCTCCCCAATAAATTTGATAAGTTTGTCTCTAAACCCCATGAGAAATTTGAAGAGGAAGTTCCAATTGACCCTATCATAAGCCTTAGAGATGTCAAGCTTGAGAACCATCCCTACTTGATGATATTTATCCATGGAGTGAATAATCTCATGAGTAGAGATGGTTGCATCAAGAATCTGTCGGCTAGGAACAAAACCCTTCTAGGATGGGCTAATCAAAGGATCCAAAAAAGGTTTGAGCCCATTGACAAGAACTTTGCTGAAGATTTTATAAGTAGTGTTGCAGAGGCTGATGGGGCAGAATTCCTTGAGAGAAGATGCCTCCTAAGTTTTAGGAACAAGAGAAATGAAGGTGTGATTGAGTTTGTTGAGGAGCCTTCCTGATCTGAAAAAATCTCTAGTAGCCAAAACAACATCAGGGCCCACCACATCCCAGAAGTCTTGAAAAGTCGGGGGGAAACCATCAGGACCTGGGGCTTTGAAGGGGCCCATAGAAAAAACAACAGACTTGACTTCCTCCTCAGAGATAGGGGCCAAGATGAGGTTGTTATCTTCCACCGAGAGGGGTGGTGGGAGGCAGTTAAGAAGGCCCTCCCCCGCAGGGTCCCCCCGGTCGTCATGATCCTAAAATAAGGTTGCAAAGTAATTGGTAGTCATACACCCCAAACTGTCAACATCGTTGACTACCAGATTGTTGTCATCCATGAGGGAAGAGATGTGGTTCCTACGCCTATGGATAGAAGCAAATTTGTGGAAGAAAGTAGTATTTTTATTACCCTCTTTGAGCCATTGAACCCTGAATTTATGTTTCCAATATAGTTCCTCTTTGTGGGAATTTTCCTTCCATTTTTTGTGGAGGGCAGCCTCCTCCATATGGGTGGCTTCAAGGGAGTCACCTTGGTCAATATGCTCTTGGATAGCAGTCAATTTACTGTTGAGCTCCTTTTTTTGCTTGTAGATATCCCCGAAGGTGTATTTGTTCCAGCCCCAGACGTTTCTTTTGACCAAGTCGAGCTTCTGGGCAATCCTGAACATAGGAGTACCAGATATGTTGGTACTCCACCATCTTTTAATGCAATCCTTGAACTCAGGATGAGAGTTCCACATAATTTCATATCGAAAAGGATACTTCCTCCTAGCAGCATTAGTGGTATTCCATAGGAGCAGGGGGTTGTTGTCATAGACTGTTCTGAGGAGGGCAATGAGCTTCAAGGCTGGACCAATTCCCCAGTTACCCGAGATGAGAGATCTGTCAAGTCTGACCTGGATAAGATCCTTTCCCTTCTTAAGATTGGACCAAGTGAATTTTTGCCCCGATAGTTCCACATCCATTAACCCATTTAAGCCAATGAAGTCAGCTAGATCTGTCATGCTGTTAGAGTATTCAGGAAGGCCTCCCAACTTCTCAGAGGGAATCAAAGGGGAGTTGAAATCACCCGCAATCAGCTAGTGAGCATTAGCATCATTTTGTATTAGAGCAGTTATATCATTCCAGAGCATTAATCTACCAGATTGGACATTAGGGGTATAAACATTAACAAGGATGTAGGAGTCCATCGGGGAGGAGAGTTCAGAAACCAAAAGGTTGGTCGAGGAGGAGAGAAAACTACCAAAAAAATGGGAGGGGTCCCACATGGTGACCAAACCACCAGAGGCTCCAGTAGCCTCACTAATAACAAACTTAGCACCAAGCCAGATTTTCCCAGCCACCATGCAGAAGGATGACAAAGACATCTTAACTTCTTGGAGAAGGACCATAATTTTATTTTCAAAAATACATTTTTTAGAGCATATTGCTTTTGAGGGTTGTTCAAGCCCCTCATGTTCCAAGAGAGGACCTTCATTTCTTACCTTTTATGGTCATCTCCAAGGTCCTTTGCCTGCCATTGGCAATGTCCCTTGCTGCCTCCTTTTGTCTTGATAGTCTCTGTGACGACCGTCCCACTTTGAGATCTGTCCCCACGTCAGGCTTAACAGTCCTGGTCTTGCGTCTTTGAGTGATCCAATCCTCATCAACAAGGGTCATGCAACCACTAGATGATGCACTAGTGGCACTAGGAGAAGTTAAGCCCTAGTTCAGGGGGAGAGGCACCAATGGGGAGCGAGCTGTCTCTGGGATGAGAGAGGGGTCCCTCGCAATCTCACCATCTTCCAGTTGATCAATTAGAGAAACCAAGCTGGCCGTCGGGGACATGCATTGGACCATCCGAACCAGAATAGAGGCTTCCTCCATAATCTTTGCAGGAGATTGGAGAAGGTTCTTGATACTCTCAGCAAATGGATATTCTTCTATAACCGGGTCTTCAACAGCCAAGGGAGGCAGGTCTGAGCCAGGAGTAGGGGTGATAACAGACCCCACAACAAGGTCATGGTGAATACTAGGAGCATTTGGCACTGAGTCCTCCCCCAGGGCCGGACCCTTGAGCTTGAGGAGAGGGGGTGTTGGGGCCTTGCATTGAGAGATAACATTCCCGAATTTGCGACACTTCTAACAGAAGAGGGTAGCATTTTCATAAACCAAAGCTTGAGTCTAGCTGCCCAACTTGGATTTAAGGGTTATGAAGTTGGGGAGATTCTTGCTCACAGTAGCTTGGACACAAAAGCGAGCATAGACCAGGCGTGATTTGGATCTGGTGATTTCATCAACATCTACAAAGTGGCCAAATGAGTTCCCAATCCATTTGAAGATGGATTCGTCCCAGTATTCAAGGGGGAGCCCCAGGAGACGAACCCATACCAGCGCAGTTTTTTGCAAGTCAGCCGCAAGGTCAAAGCCAGCCTTCCAGCGATAGAGGGAGAGGTTATTATGACCATAGGACCAACAACCAGAGAGGACATGGGCGACATCTTCCTCGACAATGAATTTGAAGAGGAATAGGGCGCCAGGCATAACACTGACAGAAACACTCCCCTTCATGTTTCATTTGTCCTTGACCCATTTTCAGACCATTTCCATCATGGGGCGCAAGGAGAAGAACTTCCCCAACAGAGTGTTAGTCATGTTTTAAAAACTGCAGTCCAAGACAACGTCAAGAAGCTCAAAAGACATTCCCTCCTCAGATTGTGAGTAAACTGGGACAAAGTTGGGGTCCACAGTGTCCGAATTTTTGACCAGCGCGTTCTTCCATCCTTTGAGATTCGCGTTGCCAGTCGGAGGCTCTGAGGATAGAACAATCGACACGACAGGAAAAGGGTCACAATCTGAAACTACGCTCGTGTCTCGAGGGCTCTCCAAAGGAGAATCGTTAAACCGAGGCACCGTCGGAACAGAAGGAGGAACCACAGTGGGACCAACAGAAGATGTGGCAGATAGTGTCAGCAACGCAGGGTCCAGACTGGGGGCCGTGGGTGGTGGGGGGAGATCCCCACCAACAAACACCACCATGAATGACAAAGGTTTAAAATTTGAAATTTGCAGAGCGAGAATTTGCATGTTTTTTGCGTATGCAGTAACTGCTACTCTTTCATACTCACGCATGTTATTCCTTCACTATTAAAAATTTAAAATATTTTAATCAAAAGCTTCATCTAAAAATAGTTGTCTAAAAGTAAAACTGGGGTGTGGAAGATTGCTTCAATTATTGACTATATATGAAGAGCTTCCCTTAATCGGGTTCATCACACAATTGGATTTGAAGCTTCTGCATGGTTGATTTCTTCTCTTTTGCTCTTTGCATTGCACATATTTTGCAGATGGCAACATTGTTGTTTAATGACTTTGAAGTGCCACTGGTTGAATTGGAGGAAGTGGCAGCGGTTGAATTGGAGGAAGTAGAGCTGAAGAATAAAGTTACCCTTAAAAAACCAGTGAAGATTGAATTGATTTTGTTTGTGTCATTCATGATCACTTTATGTATCGCTATGCAGTTTGTAATCAACCATTACGACAAACACCCAGAGAAAAAAATTGCGTTTACCCTGTTTTCGAATGGATTTGTTGTGGGACTACCTGCTTTCATTGTATTTTTCATCTACCTTTTGAGGGAACCACCCTTCCCTACAAATAACCTTATTTTGTTCGGCAAGGCGCATTTTTGCATTTTAACGGTGATCTTCTTATTCAGTTTCCTTAGAGCAATTGATTTGATGATGTTGCCCCAACAAAAATGTATTGCAAATTGTGTGTCTACAGGGGTTGTGGTGATAGCATGTCTTGTTATTTTTGGTATCGTTTTAGTGCGCTAACTGTGTTGGTTATCTTCTTTTTGGTATTTCCAAGAGAACTTTCTCCTTAACATCAATGTCTACGATTTAATTCTAAAGAAAGTTTGTACTATAATATCAAATAAGTGGTTAGTGGGTAGACACAGTTGAGTTGTTTTACTCTAAACTTTAAATTTGTATTATTTGAATTTTAATTATTATGTTATTCTTGGTTATCATGTAATTTATTGATTTAATATTTTTGAAGTTATCAATATTATTTGAAATACATTCTTTTATTTTTTTATATAATAAAAATGTTTGTTATATAGATTTATATATCATTGTAATGAATTAATTAAGGACAGTTGTGGAAACATGTATGTTGAACAGTAAAAGTACTCTAGATTGATAATTTTTTGTATTTAAATTTTAGATTCAATATAAAAAGTATTATGTCTTGACTAATATGATATCTTTTCAGATAAATTGCAAATAAACTAAATTTAAACCTATAATTTATGTTCATTGTACCTTTCTAGCGGCCCAACGCTAACCGCATGAAATTCGAAGATCAAAACACTAGCAGCCTAAAACCCTAGCCCTGATATTCTAATAAGCCACCACATCATATATATCGTGCGACCATTGCGACTCTTGAAACCACTGGGTTTTGGAGAATTTACTCTGGATGCCTTTGTTTATACATTGAAAAGCATGCCATGTTTTGTTGAAATAATCACAGTGCAGAAGATGTCTCTAAATGTTTCTTCACTTTGAACTGACGGGCAATCTTGTTCCCAATTGCTTCTGATGCACTTTAAAATTTTGCATTATTATTGCAAGCCTTCAAAACTGGTAAGCTCTAGTGTGTTCTTTGTTTTCTAATTTTGGCCACTGTTTTTCTTGAAGTAAATGCCCTTCTATAGCATAGCCTGGATATTGAGTGGGATCCTTATATTTAGGGTTTTATCGCTGAAGTTTTAGATTATATGGATGGTTAGACGTTTTTAGCTATTATGTGGGTGTAAATGATGACATTTGAATAAACTCAGCGGTGGCTAATGCAAACTGCAGATGGGTCAGAATTTGATGCTCCTGATCCATCGTTCATGTCATTAGGGTTTCAGGTTTTGTTTGCGAGCTTATATGTTTTCTTCGTCTGTTATCTGTTTTGGATCTGTGAAATTAATTTATCCCATATGTTTAGGTAAGGGCGATGGTAAAATTGATGGTGTTAAGGTTGATTCTTTCTGAGATTACGTCTTAAATCCTCCTTACATCTATCTCTGCTTTTTTTTTTTTTTAATATATAGTTGTATGATATAGTTTTTGCTTTATTCTGGCCATCTCTCCGTGTTTTGATGTTTTCTCGTTGAGAGATTTCAAGTTTATTGGTTATAAATGTTTGTTAAAATCTTTATTCAGGCAAATGGCTAACCAATATGAGTAACATGTGTATAGAGAATCTAATTTAAGTAAACTTCCGTTATTTATACACCTGGAACTCACGACATCTATAGATAATTAGTATCTACCTTTAAAATATTGTTATACTTAGGTTTTTCTGGTTCTGGTTTAATTGCTCACTGCAGAGCATTAAAGGATTGATCAACCCCAAAAATTTACGCTCAACAGACCTGCCGTCACACATTAGTGTAGACTATCATAGCGGTTCTCACGGCCTTAATGAACATTATTATTCATGAATTGTTTGTGCAAGACAGCTTCTTGGTTGAAGTGTATTCACTTTCCCTTCAAGCACTTTATTATAACTTGCTATATAAATTCCAGTCACACTCACCTACCTTGATCACATGAACTGTTGGCTCTTTATGATTGGATACAATCCTTAATTATAAGGGTTTGGTACCCCCTTAAAATAAACGGTTTTCAATCATTACATGTTATCTGCAAGTGTAGCACTCTGTCAGAGTACTATTGGTGATTCTTACACTATTTTCTATCTTGCAAGATTAATTTTACAGCATCAGACTGCCAAGGGTAATCTTTGGTAGTTTCTACTTTTTGCATACACTTTGTAGATTGCACTTTTTGGATACACTTCGATATATTTTTTAGTTTACCTATATTGAAAGGGAAGCATCCTTTTATCTGTGTTCTTTGATCTTGGCCATATTATTAAGGCTAGTGGATTTTCTGGAGATCTTTATGTTTTTTCTTTCTGATTTTCAAGCAATTGAAAAGTTCTAAACTGTAAGCCAAGCCGTTGACTGTAATCTCATTGTGAAATCTGTAGCTTTGATTATTCAGGTCATAGCTGCCCTATGGCACAGCCGTAATGTGACAATTCAAGAATCAAATTCTTAGTAGGTTAAGATATCTTGTAGAGGGTGGGTAGAGATGGCATGTTGAAGTGATGCAGAGCTGGATCTATTCTAAATCAACATTTTAAACTTTAAAGTGAAATTGTTCCAGACGCATTTATATTGATAGGTACAGGAAAGCAGGTAGTAGATCTATTATAGGAGGTGTGCCCTCCTTGAGGCCAGATTACGTTGTGGCAATGAATACAGAGAGGGAAGCACAGGACACCTGTGGTGACTCTAATTGAGTTGATATTTCTTTGGGATTGTATGGAGTATTACTTATCCCGTTCTGGCCAACAATTACTTTTTGGGTCATGATTTAATTTTTTTTGTCTGAATTCAGTATTCACGGATCCTAGTGATTGGGGTGCATAAGCTATGTATAGTTCATTAAATGAGGAAATGAAACAGTATCTTAGGACACCTTCTTACATAGCCTCAGAGCTATGAATGAGAGATACTTGAATCTGATGATGAATGTTTTTCTATGATGAATTTGTCTTTTAGGTTATGATATGACTTTATGTTCAAATTCACAGATATGCTGGTCTTTGTAGGGTGTGCTTGTTTGGTTCATCAAATGAAGAAACAAAACATTATCTTAGGACACCACCTTACGCAGCCTCAAAACTGTGGATGAGAGATACTCGAGTCTGATGATGGATGCTTTCCTATGATGAATATGTCTTTTTAGGCTATGATATGACCTATGTTGGAATTCACAGATATGCCAGTGTTTGTAGAGTGTGCTTATTTGGTTCATCAAATGAAGAAACTGAACATTATCTTAGGACACCTTCTTACACAGCCTCAAAACTGTGGATGAGAGATGCTCGAATCTGATGATGAGGTTGGAATTTTAAACTTTGTGTAGGAATTCACAGATATACTAGATTTTGTAGGGTGCTTACAGATGGTTCATCAAATGAGGAAATGTAACACTATTTTAGGACACCTTCTTACGCAACCCTAAAGCTGTGGATGAGAGATACTAAAATCTAGTGGCAAACTTTTTTTTAATGTTGACTTTTCAATTTCAGGTGTAAATGTTACCAATTGCATTGAGATTGCAGGTTTCCTGTACTTATTCTTCAACTTCTCTGTCTCTTTATTTGAACAACAGTTAGCATGTTTAAATAGCTGGAATGTTTCAATTGGCTTTTTAATTAACTAAAGTCTGTTTATTTTAGCCTCAATTGATCTTGTGTCATTCCAGGGCCATGACAAAATCACCATTAAAATCTAGGTCTTAAATATTATATGGATCTATTAGCTATCTGTGCATAAAATTGCTGCCCTGATTTATCTCATTCAGTCCAAACTATAATAGGTATTTTGCATTACTGTTGTCCACAGATACTGTCTGATGATGCTCAGAAGTGTACCCCAATGAATTAGATAATACAATGTGGAACATGTGGCCAAATCTTTTTCACAAAATGAATTTGTAAAGTTTGGAAACAAGTAAATTGAACTTGTTTGGAATTTGTTTCCATTCTTTTTTGATTTAGAACTTTCTTGGGAAGCTTCATCAGCCACATTGGGAACATATATTTGTATCAGATTTGTCATTAGTCATTACTGTTTTTGGCCTTGTTTGATAGCCTGAGAAGTATGATCCCTGCTTAGAGAGAGTACTTGCTTTTATTTTCAACTCTTGCTATTTAGACAGGACTACACTGCAAAGGTGTGTTATTGGATTCAAATTGTGGGTGGTCGCTTTACAACTAGAGAAAAATTATGCTCCATGCATGTGCGATCATGTGCGATCATGTGCTTTGTGTTTTTGTCACGCTGGGGTTTTGTAGCTTTGTAACTGCTTATAGTCAAGTGTTTCTGATGGTATTCTCTTTGGCAAGACAGCTTCTTGGCTGAAGTGCATTCTCTCACTTCAGGCACTTATTTATAACTTGCTATATTAATTCTCGTTACACTCACCTACAGTGACCATGTGAACTGATAGCCCTTTATGACTGGATACACTTTCATTGCTGATAATTTAAAACTTTGCTGAATTGGCTGAAGTTCCATCTTCCATCACAGCAGGCACTTACCTACGTTTTATTAAACAAATCCCAGCTACACTCACATACAGTGACTATGTGAAGCATTGACCTTTTAGAATCGGTTTGAAGCAGAGATGTTTTCTTCACAGTGGTTGAGTAGTGTACATTTGCATTCATATTTTTTAAGCTGTGCTTAACAAGCACACTCGAAGCGTGTGGGGTCCATTCCATATGTTCTCTTCACTAGCACCTTGTTCTGTTTTCCTCAGCAGTCCCTTAACCAAACTCAAAACCGATCCTGCATGGCGAAAGTTTGGTGGATGCTAGCAAAGAGTTTGGTCACATAAAAGAAAGAGAGTCTCTCATGGAATGTTGTTATTGCAGTGGACAGAAGCCATGTGAAAATGCTCTGATAGACATGTATGCAAAGTGTGGAAGCACAGACAAGGGACGCGAAACAGTTTGATCGAATGCCTCAATGAAATGTGGTCTCATAGAATGCTATGATTCCAGGATATACACAAAATGGAATTTTTGGAAAAGCCTTCAAGAACTTTCGAGCAAATGCAATTGGCAGATGTAAAACCAGACTCCGCAACTTTTGTGAGCAGCTTCCTTTCCTGTGAAAATATAATCCCTTAAATGATTAAGGAAAGCAGAATTTTGTCAAATGCTGTATAGTTGCAATCACCCTGGTAGACATGTATCCAAAATGTGGAAGCATATACGGGGTTAGACAGGGGACAGGGGCGGTAACTGTGACAAAATGCTTAAAAAAAACGTGGTCTCATTGAATGCCATGATTCATATGATATGCAGAATGTAGGATTATAGACCGCAATGAATATTTCACTATTACTAATACTAGCTTCCCATATTTTTTATACTTGTGCAGGGAGTCATCACGGCAGAAAGAAAATTGTAAGATAATTATTTTTAAAAAAAAGTAGTGAAAAGAAATTGCAGCACTGCTGCAAGGGGCGAACAGCCTCCTTAGGAAGTTCGCCTCAGCTTTTGGGGCGATGAGGTTGCCTCCCCTTAAAGAGCCATGGACCCCATATGGCTGTTGCGTATGGAGGCGCAGGTATATTAGTCCAGACAACAATAAAAAATATATTTATTTTTACGCCGAAGGCGTCTCCTACTATGAGATGGACGAGCTCATATACGGAATCTGACGGTTCACATTCACTTAAAGGTATGTAAGACGATTCAAATGTTTGCAACCGTTGATCTCATTTTCCATCTGTTTTAAATTTCAGCCTGCCCATTTCGCACGGTAATGATTTAATAAGTACGAACATTTTAAATTGCAATGGACTGACTGACACCATGTCCAATGATTCGAGTTTTTCGTACCTACTTGTATGCAAGTGGTAAGAGCATTGACATGACAAACCGTACTACTCTATCTAATGAAAATCGTTTTGACATGACAAGCGTTGATTAGGTAGTGTTTAAGATGAAAATATTAATTTGTGAATCTTTTATATCCACCATGGGCCAGGTAGTTTCCATTCAATCCATATTATACATATCATTGCCATGATGCAAAATAACTCCACGATAACATTAACTTTTTATATTTTCAAACTTTGAAAACATATTTCTTTTTTTTTATATTAAAGATTGAGAATAAACAAAATACAATCAGTTGTAGACAGAGGAGGCTACGCCTCAACCATCAAAACCACTGAGGATCTGTGTTACATCACTAGAGAGTAGTCCGATATCAAAAAAGGAACAGTGCAAAAAGGGAAAGTCTAAGCACTACTGCAACATGTGATCGGAAGGATCGATCCAAGTGGTCCACCCTTGGGCCCCTTCCATCCAAACCACCTTCTTTCGGTCCTGGATCTGGGTTAGCATGGCAATGTGATCAGCCTCGGGCATCCTGTTACTGTTGATCTCTTTGTGCATTTTCTTTAGAGCCTCTTCAAAGGAAGATTGGTTTTTCGCGAGCCTCCTCCATTCGTAGCCATCCTTCATCTCATGTATGAACATAGTTGCGTGACCATCTTGTAGGAACCAGAGGAACTTATGCCTTTCGACATTCATAACGAAGGAGACCTACGAGGCAATTTAAAAAAAAATGAGTCTATGAAGAGACTCAGTAAGACACCTACCATTGCCATTAAACTTGTCCTCATTTCGCATCTTCCAAATGAACCAAAGGATATAAGAAGATAAGATAAACCAGAATAAATTAGCATCCTTTTTTAGCCCATCAATATAACTAGAAATAATGTTAAGGGTATCACCATGATTAGGAATGCAAAAACCAAACATTAACCAAACCTCCCTGGCGAAGGAGCAGTCAAAAAGAATGTGTCTGCTGGTCTCAGGTAATCTGCAAATGGAACACATATCAGTATTGAGAGGGTTTCTCCTTAATGGGAGTTTGTCAATAATAAGCTACCATTTAAAGCATTGTATTTTAGGGTGAATCGAGCTTTTCCATAGACGAGTAAAGCATTTATACTAGGAGTTGTCAGGCAAATCCAAGTACCACAGAGTGTTAACATGTTTAATAATAGAGTCATCATTGGAGACCAGGTCATAGATGGCGCGACATTTGGTATTGGGAAGGAGAGAGCCATCTTTCCATTTGAGGGTCAGTAATCGATGGGAGTCCAGATTAGTACTAGAAGGTAGGGCAAGAGCAGCACAGGGTTTCTTTATCATATGGTAAGTTCTTTTTTGGGTGGGAGAGAGATTGTGGGCAACGTCGAGCTCTTCCCAACTGATTAGGAGACCACTCTCAAATAAGTGCTCAAAGATCCTGATGTCGGATTTGGCCCAAAGTTTGGCCGAGCAGCCTTGAGCGAGGGCTAAAGGTTTACTAGCATTAAAGAGATTCCACCAAATCGACCTTTCCCCATGAATGGTGCCATTGCTGCTAACACTAGGGCTGTCAATAAGATGTCTAATATGCTCCCAGGCCTTCCAAATGGATTTAAAAATATATGAGCCTTGCACGGAAACAAGAAAACAACCTGCCACCAGATTAGCCAAGGGAAGGGCTTTCCATGACTTAGCATTCTTAGGGATGCCTCTCTCAATATTGTTTCTAATCAGGACTTTCCAGGGCTCCATGCCATCTAAGGCATGAAATATCCATTTCGCAGCAAGGGCAATACCTTGGATCTTGAGATCCTTTAGCCCAAGGCCACCCATTTTTTTAGTCATGTGACACCATTTCCACTTAACCGCATGCATTTTTCTCCCACCTTTGCCATCATACCAAAGGTATTGCCTTATGGCTTTTTGGATATCAAGGATTTGGTAGTTATTGAACATCTAGGCGGAGGAGTAGTAGACACTATATGAGGAGAGGATTTTCTGACAGATCCTACCAGCAAGTGAGAGGAATCTATTATCCCACATATGCAGTTTTTTGTCAATCTTATTCTTTATCCATTGCGACATCTCTTTAAGAGAGGGAGAAACAGAGAAAGGGATGCCAAGGTATCGGACAATTTTGTTGGGGCCTCCCCACTGAAACCCACAAGGAATAAGCCAGTTTGGGGGTTTCTCTTTCCAACCAAGGAGAGTAGATTTGGCAAGGGAGATTTTAGCTCTAGACATGATACCAAAGGTTTTAAGCTTTTGAACAAGGTTGTCAATATTCTGGGGTGAAAGTTCAAGGAAAAGGGCAGTATCATCCGCAAACTGGATGTTGAGGAGGTTGGAGTCATCAGGGAGCTTAATTCCTTTGGCACAGGGGGATAGAGAATTGTCTTTGAGAAGATAGTACAGAGCATCTGACGCAATGACAAATAGAGCGGGTGCAAGCAGACAACCTTGCTTGATGGATCTACTAAGTTGAAAGTTCTGGGATAAGGATCCATTGACTTCAATTTGAGCCGAGGCATCCTGGAGAAGGACCTTAACATATTTGCAGAAGTTAATCGGAAACCCAAAGGCTTGTACCATCATGATGACAAAGTCCCATTCCACACGGTCATATGCTTTTTCAAAATCCAGTAGGAACATAGCAATGTCTTGGTTAGAGGCTCTAGCCCAATCCATGGCTTACTAGCTCGTAATGAGGTTTTCAAGGATATATCTGCCCTTGACAAAGCCTGTTTGGGTGGGGTAGATGAATTTAGGGAGGAGCTTTTCAAGTCGAAGGGCAATAACCTTAGCCAAAATTTTGTAGGAGACATTGAGGAGGGTGATAGGCCTCCAGTTCTTGATTAAGGCCCTATCCCCATCCTTGGGTATCAATTTGATGGTCCCCTTGTTAATGTTAGCACCAAGGGTGCCACTGTCAAAAGCTTCAGAGTAAACACCATGTAGGTCAATGGCAATCCATTCTAGATTGGCCTTGTAGAATTCAATAGGGAGGTCATCTGGGCTCGACGCTTTGTCAGATTTCAGGGAGTTGATAGCAGCAGTGATTTCTTCAACAAATACCCTTTGGTTGAGGAGAATGGAGTCCTCAAGGGAGATCCTAGTGGGGATCATGGTTTTGCACTTGTCTCTAATGTCCTTAGCCTTGGCATTGTCTTCAGAGGTGAAGAAGTTTTTGTAGAATAGTTCAAAAGCATCTTTGATACTGGGGAGGTCAATAATTTTTCTATTATCGATGATCAACCTATCAATCTTTTCCTTGGATTGTTTGTGCTTAAGTAGGTTAAAGAAGAATTTGGAGCCCTTGTCCCCAAATTGTAGGCAGTGGGTGCGAGCCTTCACCATAGCCCCACAAATTTTAACTTGCTGGTGTTTTCTAAGAGCTTCTCTAGCAAGCACAACATGAGCAACCTTCTGAGCGCAAGTAGAGTTGTTTTGGATATTGAGTTCTGAGGATAGGAGCTGGCTAATGAGTGTTTTTTCAGCAAATCTGAAGTCTTTTGCCTTTTTTTTGCCCTATAGTCTGTAGGGTTTTTTTGCCAAGAATTCACATTAAAGTTCCATCTATCAATATGAGAGGGGAGGAGTTTGTTTCGACAGTTGAGGAGTCTAATGAGATGCATGGCGATCAAAACATCCTGATCCTCGAGGAGGGAGGTGTTAAGCATAAATTTACAGGATTTGTTGACTTGGGTAGTCATAATATTTCTAACATTAATAAGAGCCATAACATGGTGATGGTCGGACAGGGACGTAGGCCAAATAGAAACAGGCCTACCTTGGGCATCAGGGGAGAAGGAAAAACTCTCTTTATTAGCATAGAATCGGTCCAGCCTGGAGTAGATTCCACTCTCCCCCTTTTGTTAGTTACACCAGGTATGCCAGAGGTCGAGGGGGGAATGTCCAAGCTCCTCTAATGGATCAAACATAGATTTCTTATTTATTTTAAGTGTGATATATATATATATATATATATATATATATATATATATATATATATATATCATCTTAATTTTATATTTAATTTTGTTTGAATTTTTTATATTTAATTTATTATTATATTAAATAAATAACATAGAGTAAATATAATATGTAAGCAATAAATTATATTAGTTTTAAATTTTATTAATTATTATATTATAATATATACATAATTGATTTTGAATATATATTGTATAAAAAGTTAATTAATATTATTATTTGTCTTCTTATTAAAAATATTATTATTTGTCTTACTAAAAATTTAATTATTTGAACAAATTTTTATTTTGAATTTTGATTTTGATTTATATAATAATTTTAAGATTGAAATTAAAATAAAATCTTTATTATTTAATCAGTTTTCAAATAAAAAGTTTGTTGTTTTTTATTAATTTATTTTATTCATTATTTTTGTTAATATTTGAATTTATTGATGTAATTTTTACATTTTGTTTAATTTATTAATTTTTTTAGATTTAAGTTTAGAATTAATTTTAATTATTAATGAAATTACAAATAACAAGTAAAAATAACTAGAATTATGTTAATTTATAATTATTTGTTTAACGAAATTTTTATTTATTGTAAAATAATTATATAAGACTAGCTTAGATATTTTAAATATATCTATTTATTTGATTTTAATAATAATATAATTTAACTTTTTTGTTTAATTATTTATTAACTTAACAAATTTAAAATTTATTATTATCTCTCCCTTGCTCCCTCCCTATCCCCCTATTTATCTATCTATCTCTACACCTTCCTCCCTTTCTCTTCCCATATACCTTTATCTATCTCTTTCTCAAATCCAACATATCTCTATATTTCTTTCTTTCTCCATTCCTCTCTTTATCTCCCTCAAATTCTCTCTATCACTCCCCCTATCTGTCCCTCTCTCCATCTCTATTTATCTACCTCTAAACTTTTGTCTCTTCGTCTCTCTCTACCCCCACTACCTCTCTTAATATCTTACTGGATCTCCTTATCTCGTACATTTCCCCCTATCTCTTCCTCTCCTTCTCCCTCCATATCATCCACTCTTCCTCTTTATCTCTATATTGCTATCTCACTATCTTTATCTCTCATGATACCTCTCTTTATCTCTCTCTATTTCTTCCCCACTTCCTATCTCTCCCTATCTTCATCTTTTCCCATCTATCTCTAAACATGTCTCTCCCTCTCTATCCATTCATCTCTTTCCCTCTTCCTATACCTCTATATCTATATCTCTTTGCCCCTCTATGTCTATTTCTCCATAATTCTTCTTCTATCTATACCTCTATTTTTATATCATTATATATACATCTCTATCTACCCCTATTCACAATGTATGCAACTAATAAACCAAAAAATGTCCTAATTGACCATTGCTAGTTTAATTAACGTCGACATTCTACAAATGCAGCCATTTCATTAAATAAATAACTGCGAAATCTTTAACCTATATAACGTGTTTTTTTAATCAAAATTAGATTTTTACCAATCTTATGTTATAGTTTTAAATTTAATGAGAATGGATATTTCTCGGATTTTTTGGATGGCGATCGCGTGGGAGTGCAGGCGAGCTAGGGCACTTGAGCCCTATCTTGCAGTCTGTTTTTTCTGTGCGCTGGGTGTTTGCTTGCTCGCGGGGGGTCAAGGGGACCAGGTTGCCATTGGGTTTTCTTCTGTGGGTGCTGTGTTTTTCTTCCTCCGGTGTTGCGTTGAGGACAGATTTTGCGAACTCCAAAAGGGGTTTTTTCTCTTCAACCTTAGCGTCCTCTGGTCTGTGCATGGTGCATGCTTGGGGAGGCGCATTCTTTTTCCTTTTATTGCTGCTTCTTGTGTCGGTGCGCCCGTTCTGGGCTCTTATTTTGGCTTTGGCCTGGTGAGCGGGGGGCTGCAAGAGCCTTCATACTGGTGTTATAAATGGATGCCCACGTGTCTTTAGATATGGCAGGTATTGATTCTGCTTCAGCTGGGGTGAATGCTAATATTCCTCCTCAACATTCTTTTGGTTCGGGTGGGGTTCAAAATGGTGCCCTTAAACTACATAAGGTTAATGGATGCTTGGAGAGGACTCAAGAACGTCCAGTTTTAGTAGTGCAATCAGAATCGGTGGCTGAAGATATTGAATACTATTGCAACCATGTTTTGATTTGCAAGTTGCTGGGGATGAGGGTTTCTCCCGCATTTCTTGATAATTGGATTCGTAAGACATGGAACCCGGAAGGTGGCTTTGATATTCTAATGGCCGCAAATAACTTCTTTATGGTAGATTTCTCGTGTATCTGACCGAAACAGGGCTTTTGAAGGTGGTCCGTATTTCTATAATCAGGTGGGTCTTTTCATCAAACCCTAGCATGTTGGCTTTAATTTGGCAGAGGAATTACCTTCTAGAGTCCCAGTTTGGGTTCGTCTGCCTCGGCTAAGAAGACCTATTGGTCCTTCTCAACAGACTCTGAATAAGCGCATTTTTTCTTATGCTAGGGTTTGTGTTGAAATTGATTTGAGTAAGCCGTTACCAGATTCTATTGATATGACTGTTGGATCCTGCTCTTGGACTCAACCGTTAGACTATGAGATGCTACCATTCAGGTGTTGAGTATGTCATGAGTATGGACATCTCCAACGGAGGTGTCCCCGTGCTTCAGGTGTTTTTGGTACAAGTAATGCCTCTTCTCAGCCCTCTTTGAATGCAGATAAGGATAAAGCTCCTATGCAGGGAGGGGGGGCTGATAAAGAGGGATTTATCCCAGTTAAGACTAGGAATCGTAATCGAGGCCAAAAGAGATCATTTAAAGATAGGCAAGAGGAAGAGACTCTCAACAGATTTGAGGCTCTTGAGGATTTAGTTCAAGAGGAGGGTTTTCAAGAAGTCCTACAGAGATCAGGGAATTCTTTAGTGGAGGAGGTGCCTGGAGTTCAGTCTTCTGGGCCTCCAAATTTGACTCAGATTGGAGTACAGGGTGCTCAGATAGCTACTGTTGAATCTTCTCCAGACCTTGCTTTGGCTACGACTGATTTGGTGTTGGAGGCATCTGGTGGGCCTGCAAACATTGGTGGAGTTCTCCCTGTGATGCAAGATGCTTCTGATCTAGGTAAACAGAAGACTCACCCCCCTGGTTTAGGTCTGCATCAAAAGATTCTCAAGAAAAGAGGCTCTTGAGAAATCTCTTAAGATGAGTAGAAAGAAGGATCAGGAAAAAGTCAAGCTAATTGGTGAGACGTTGGTAGAGTCAGGTTCGGTGAAGACTATTGATTCTCACTTCTCTCAGCGTCTTCGATGATTGTGCTCTCTTGGAATGTGCGGGGTATGAATAGCATCCCTAGACAAAAGGCTATTCGGGATTTGATTTGGTCGCATTCTCCTGATGTGGTTTTCTTATAGGAAACTAAGTTGTCTGTTGATAGTATGTTGGCGGTT
This sequence comes from Cryptomeria japonica, assembly GCF_030272615.1. NCBI lineage: Eukaryota > Viridiplantae > Streptophyta > Pinopsida > Cupressales > Cupressaceae > Cryptomeria > Cryptomeria japonica. The sequence goes on from NC_081414.1 coordinate 336,614,839, forward strand.
GCTTCTAGGATTTGGGGTCGAGGTTAGTGCCAATGTGTTGGGGCGTTTGGTAATTCTGGGGGGGTGGCTTGTTTGTGGGACCCACGCAGAGTTAGACCTATTTGGTGGTTCTCTTGCAGAGGTTCAATTTCTTGTGTTGCTTCTCATCTTGAGTCAGGGGAGAGAGTTCTCTTCTCGAACTTGTATGCACCGACTGACCTTCAGGGTAAGGTTCTGTTGTGGGATCATGTGCGATATGTGAGGTCTCTGGATCCTTACCTTCCTTGGATCCTGGCTGGAGATCTTAATGCTGTCACTTCTTTAGAGGAGAAGCGGGGTGGTAATGTCCGTCTGGATTCTGCTTCGACACTCTTGAAGGATAATATTGCTCTCTTGAACTTGGTTGACATCAAGCCGAGTAATGGGTTATTTACCCGGAGTAATAGAAGATGTGGAGAAGCAGCTATTTCTGAAAGATTAGATAGATTCCTGGTTTCCAGTTTTTGGATGGGGGATAGGTGGGTGACTAGCTCTGAGATTTTGGATGACAGGGGTTCTGATCATTGGCCTATCAAACTTTCTGCTACTTTACCCCAACAAGGTATAAACCAGTCTTTTAAGTTTCAGCTTATGTGGCTCAGGGATGAGTCTCTTCATGACTTAGTTCTTGGATGGTGGAGTTTTGGGAAACCGGCTCATGGGACTGCTATGTACTCCTTCTCGAAGCAACTCCAGTTTGTGAAGTATAAGTTGAAGTGTTGGAATAGGCAGCACTTTGGTAATCTCTTCCAAGAAAAGAAAAATGCTCAGTCTCAGTTGGATTCAATTACCCGACAGATTCGGGACCAAGGTTTCACGGAGGAGCTTGGTGTGCTTGAAGCGGCTGCGGTGAAGGTTGTGGAAGAATGGAACTTAAGGGAGGAGATCTTTTGGAAACAAAAATCCAGAATTGAGTGGCTCCAAGCTGGAGACAGGAATACTTCCTTCTTCCACAACTCTGTGAAGGACAGCAAGCAAGGTAATGTTATCTGCTCTTTAGTGTCGGAGAATGGTGAGACTTTTTTGTCTTCCGCTTCTATTTCTGCTGAGTCTTCCCGTTTCTTCTCTGCGTTGCTATCTGAGGATTCCCCTCCTACGGAGGTGGATGAAGCTTTGATCCTGGGTAGCATACCGAATTTGGTTACTAGAGAAATGAATGAATCTTTGCTTCGTCCTATCCCTTTATCTGAGCATGAGGCAGTTGTTTTTTAGATGAAAAGAGGAAAAGCCCCAGGGCCTGACGGGTTTCCAGCTGAATTCTTCCAGGAGTTTTGGGAAGTGATTAAATTGGACCTTCTGGCGGTTGTTCAAGAATCTCTTTTGAACAAACAAATGTTGAGATCTATGAATGCTACTTTTTTGACCCTCATACCAAAGAAGGTGGGAGCTAATACTTTGGATAATTTTAGGCCCATTGCTTTGTGTAATGTGGTGTATAAAATTATCACAAAGCTGATTGCTGAGCGGTTGAAACCTTGGTTAGGTAGACTAATCTCAGAAGAACAAGGGGGTTTTGTTGCTGGTAGACAAATTTTAGATGGTGTCATTATTGCTGCCGAGACCATTCATTCTATGGCGGGCTCTAAAGAGAAAGCCATGTTCATCAAGTTGGACATGGCTAAAGCTTACGATCGTGTTAAATGGGCCTTCTTGTTCAAGCTTCTGGAAGCTTTTGGTTTTGCTGGTGATTGGATTGAGTGGGTCAAGAGTTGTGTCACTTCTTCTTCCTTCTCTGTGTTGGTTAATGGTGAACCCTCTGAGTTGTTCAAGGCTTCTAGGGGGCTTAGACAAGGAGATCCCTTGTCTCCCTATTTGTTTATTTTGCTTGCGGAAGGCCTTGGGAGGTTTATAAGATCTCGCGTGGAGTGTGGCTTGATACAGGGGTGGAGCTGGGGAAATAACATTCCCTCTCAGTCTCATCTGCAGTTTGTAGACGATACTGCTCTCATGGGTCGTGCCAAGATTGAGGAAGCTGTCAGATGGCGTAGCACTCTAGACTGTTACTTGGCTGCTTCAGGTCAACGAATCAATGAAGGGAAGTCCTTTATTTATTTCTTTAATACTTCGAAGATTATTCAAAGGAGGATCGCTGGTATTCTCCGTTTCCAGATTGGTACTCTTCCTTTTGTTTATCTTGGCATCCCGCTTGCAGTTCGCTCGCTTCCTAAATTGTTTTGGAAGGGGATTTTAGACAAGTTTCGCAATCTGGTCAATCATTGGACTTGCAGGTGGCTCTCTTCTGCTGGTAGAGTGACTCTGCTAAAGTCTGTGGTTCAAGCTCTTCCTATATACAGAGGCTTTGTCCTCTCGACACCATCTAGTTTTATCAAAGATTTTGAAAAATTGTCTAGGCAATTCCTTTGGACAGGCAACCTTCTTCATAGAAAGTGGAGCTTGGTTAAATGGGATGTCATCTGTAGACCGAAGCAGGTAGGCGGGTTGGGGCTTCGCAGGACTGACTTGAATGGGCAAGCTCTAGCTGCGAAACTTTACTGGCGGTGGTGCTCTCAGCAAAACCAATTGTGGGCAAGAATCCTTACCTCAAAGTATCTTGGTGAGGTCGAGAGTGCTGATGTGGCCCGCTTTAGCTTAGAAGGGAAGGGTTCTATGATTTGGTGCACTCTTAAAAGGGGTGCCAAGTTGGTCAAGCAGGGGTTGTTCTGGATTTGTAATGAGGGTAAGGAAGCTCTTTTTTGGCATGATTCTTGGGATGGATATCCTCCCATTTTGGCTTCTCATCCTCATTTGCAAAATTTGTGTCAACTCTTCACTGATGCTGGTTTTTGTCACGTAGCTGATTTTAAATCTCTTCAAACATTGGGGCAGGCTACTGTTTTCAGGTGGAAGGACCCAAGGGAATGGCCTCCTGATGGCATAGTTGAGGACCGTCAAGAGCTTGCTGGGATTTTGTCTAGACGTGCTTGTAGTTCCCTTTCTGGACGTGATGTGTTGGCTTGGGACTTTGATCCAAAAGGAAGATTCTCTGTTGCTTCAGGTTATGCAGTCTTTGATAAGCAGTTGGTTGGGAGTACTGAGATCTCTTGGTGGAAGAAGGTTTGGAATAAGTTTGCATGGCCTAAGTGCAATTTCTTCTCTTGGTTAGTGGTGCAAGGAAAATGTCTTACCTGGGAGAATCTTTGTAAGCGTGGCTTCTAGGGACCTTCTATGTGTGTTATGTGTGCTGGACATGAAGAGTGTATTTCTCATCTTTTCTTTCAGTGCTCCTTTGCGAAAGCCATTTGGCACTTTTGGTGGAATCTGTGGCATATGCCGTGTAGACATGTTTTTTCTTTGAAGGAATTCTGGGAATGTCAAGGGTCTCCTTCGGTTAGGACTTCTTTTCTTTTAATTGCTTGGGTTATTGGCCCTAGTCTGATAATTTGGCATATTTGGTTGGAACGCAATCGAAGAATCTTTTTGGATAGAAAGCTGCAGATTGGTCAGTTATGGTTGAGAATTTTGGGGGGTCTTTAGGAAACTTTGACAGCTAAGTGCGATTTGTCTGTTCCTGTGGATCCTGGTGATTTTGGAGTTGCTAGTGCGTTGGGGCTATCCCTAGGGGGAAAAGGAATTGTGAGGATTGTTCGCCATAGGCGCGGGAGGGAGAAGGTTAGTCGGGCTGGTCACTGGTGTCCCCCTGCTCTAGGAGAGTTGAAAATTAATATTGATGGCTCTTCTAGAGGAAATCCTGGGCATGTTGGTGTTGGTGGCATTGGTAGAGATGGCTCTGGAGTGGTGGTGTTTTTTTTCTCTATTTATAGAGGTCAGCATACTAATAACCTCATGGAGGCCACTGCCATTCTTCTGGCTTTGGAACGGGCTTGTGCTCTGGGATGGAGAAAGATTGTTTGTGAATCGGATTCTTAGGTTGTTATTGACCTTTTAAATAGGAGGCGGTTTGAGGAGGTGAATTGGCAGTTGGCGGTGGTGGTCAAGCAAATTGTTGCTTTGGGCACTACCTTAGAATCTGTTGTCTTTTGTCATGTCCCTCGAGAGTGGAATATGGTGGCTGATGGCTTGGCTAGGTGGGCTTCTGAGCAGATGGGGACTTGGAATGTGGCGGAGTGGGACAATCTCCTTGAAGATTTGGCTGTGGTTCTTGAAGATTTGGTTATGGAAGATATGAGGTGCTTCTTAGGTGTATCTTAATTTGGGGTTGCTTTGTTGCTTTTGTTGGGAGTTTTCTTCCCCTTTGTAATGCTTTGCTGATTCAATAAATTTTTACCCTCTTTTTTAAAAAAAATAAAATAAAAATTTAATGAGAATGAATGCACAACTTTTACTATAGTTTTATCTTTTTATTAATATTAGTGGGGTTTCTGGGTTAAAAGAAAAATAAAAAATTGTTCTTTAAAATGTTATTTTTATAAATAGTAATTTAAATTAATTTATAATTTTGTAGACATGGAATTTTTTTTTAATAATTATAATAAAAATTTAATAAAAAAACAATAAAATAATAATAATACATAATATCAAATTAACTTGTAATATATTTTTGTTATTTTATATATATAATTATTAAGTCTATTTTTTACATAAGAAACAATAAATAAATTAAATTAATTGTATATAAAAAGATATTTATATTTAAATAGAATTAATTCAAATTAAACTACAATTTTGTACAAAAAAAATAAAAAAAAGAACACAAGAAATATAAAAAAAGTATGGTAAAAAGTTATATAAAATATTTTCTAGAATACATATAAGTTAAATGCATCTTGAGATCTAATTTATACGAAGAAAATATAAATTTAGGAAAAATATTTTTAAAAATTATATGGTTTAGTTCGCTAATATATGATTTTATTAATGGTAAATAAAGTTTTAAGGTGTATTTGTATATCTTCTATATGTTTTAACCACCATTACTACACCAAAATACTATTCTATTCAAACCACCACCACTCACCAGGGTGTACATTACTATCAATGTACAACAACTTGTGGTTATTCGCCACTTTCGCCATTATCGGACTTCCTCTTGAACCCTTTAACCTATTACTTTACTAATATTAACAAAACCTTAGTCTTTACAAAATTGTAGACCATTCACCAAAAAACTTCATCAAGCAACCCATTTTGACACTGATCACCTAGGGCAATGGCTACGCACCGGACAAAACGGCCCGCCCATACCATGCCTTCCCATCCCCACACCCCATGCCATCACCGTCCACTCAAACGGTCCCATCAAAATGTTTTTAATTTTTATCACTTGGAACGAAGATGCCTCGTGTTGCCTCGATTGTTGTGCGGGCTACTCGATTGTTTTTTATTTGTTCATTTTTATATGAAGTTTTTTTATATGTTTATATTATTATTTTATTTGTTTTTTTAATATGAATTTTTAAATGTGTATATCATGTATTATTTAATATTTCTTTGATAAATATGATATAGAATTTTTATTTTCTTATTGTTATATAAATATGCATAATTTTTTTATTTAATTATATATATATATATTTATTGTTATAATATTATTTATTTAATAGATTTATTAAATTATAATGTGTAAATTTTAAGGAAACTTATTAAAGAAACAATTTTAAAACTTACTTTAACTTATAATATTACTACAAAAATTTACTTAAAATTATAATGCTTAAATTTTAAGTAAGTCTAAAAAATTAATTTTAAGTAAATTTTTATAGTAATTTTTTTTTCATAATTATTTATTTTTAAAACATCTTTGAAATTTAATAAACAATTATGAAAAAAAATATTACTATATACAATAGATAAAGTCTACGAGGGTTATATTTTAATTAAAGTTAGAGTTCAAGTAGGTTAAATTTTAATTGAAATTAGAGTTCAATTAGGCTTTACTTATGATTCAAGTTAGGATTACCGTTATTTGATAAATCTTAGAGTTATGTCAATTTTATGGTTCAAATTGTATTAGAGTTACCATAAAAATTTAAGATTAAAGTTAGAGTTATATTTTTATAGATTTTAATTTTTTTTTCCATAATTGTTTATTAAATTTCAAATATGTTTTAAAAATAAACAATTATGAAAAAAAAATTACTATAAAAATTTACTTAAATTTAGTTTTATACTGATACTTAAAATTTAAACATTGTAATTTTATAGATTTACTTAAAATTTAAACATTAAAATTTAATAAATCTATTAAATAAATAATATTATAACAATAAAAAATTATATATAATTAAATAAAAAATTATACATATTTATAAAGCAATAAAAAATATTAAACAATACATTATATAGACATTTAAAAATTCATATTAAAAATAAAATAAAATAATATAAACATATAAAAAACTTCATATAAAAATGAACAAATAAAAAAAAACATTAAAAAATCTCCTTCCTTTTCACGGCATGGGGTAGTCAGCACAACAGAGTGAAGGTACAAGTTGTGCAGATCAGTACGATTTGATGGGACCGTTTGAGTGGACGGTGATGGCATGGGGGGATGGGGATGGGAAGGCATGGCATGGGTGGGTCGTTTTGTCGGTTGCATAGCCATTGCCATCACCTAGCACCTTGCTTTTTTGGCTTACATGGGCCATAATGACCCTCCTTTCTTTCTCGAGCCACTTGTTGCTCTATCTCCTCTCACACATACTTTTTCAGTCCCTCCCAACCTATTAGAGCATCCTCTCGTCGTTCTTCCCTATTTTCTCCATCCCTCCACAAAAATGAAGGGTCTGAAATCCACACTCTCTTCCCCTATGCAAATTACTTCACTTGCATTTCCTTGAAACTACTCACGCCCATAATGACTTCAAACCGAAGAGGTATGCCTCTGAAACGCAAGCATGAAGCACCCATTCCACTTCCTCCTTTGTCCACAGCTCCAAGCCTCAAGCAACCACCATCAAGACTATATCCACATTGGTACAAAACCTAAAATTTGTCTGCAAGTAATCCTCCCTGAGTAGTATTAAAACAATTTGGAGGAAGACATATTCCTCATGCTTAAACATGTTGCATAACCTCTTTTCAATGATCTTACCTTGGAAGGCCAACTATTGTTTTGGTGAAGTGAGTGAGAAATTGGCCTCAATTTTCTCCACATTGAACCAACTCTCAAAATCCCTTAATTCATCTGATCACTTTCTACCAACCTTGCTTTGAAATGAGCTATGTTGAAATAATGATCCTTAAACACCCACCTCACACCACGGTCATTTCAAACCTTCATTCCTTCCCACATGTCAGCGTACATTCACGTACATTCATCTTCATACACCAACTCAACTTCTCGGAAAACCTCCCAAATCTCTTCACCTTGCATGTCATTTAATGATATCATTGCTTTGGACAGGGTGTTCACAATGTGGCACTGGCTATGCAACAATGTAAACAACACCCCCATACCCTAGGCCTATCCTTATGCTTTTGCAGCTAGTGCCATCTGTTGGCAGGCCTCAGGGAAAACAATCTCACGTCCGTGCAACCATCTCCCTCACCGAAAAAAAACGTTTGCCTCGTTGCCGTTAAAGGGAAGGCGATTGAATCGCAGTCTCGCAGGGGAAGCCAGGAACCCCACCAAAAGGTTGTCGGCCCAACTCTCCCTTTTAAAAAAAATATTTATATTATTTTTTTAAATATATTTTTTAAACATATTTTATTTATATTATATTTTTTATTTTTTAATATATTAAAAATTATATTTAATATATTTTTTTTTTTATATTTTATTTTAAATTTTTAAATATATTTTATTTAGATTATATTTTAAATTTTTTAAATATATTTTATTTATACTAATATTATAAACTTATACTAAATATATAATTAAAATATATTGAATAAAATATTAAATAAGTCTAAAGTTTAAATAAGATCATCCTTATGTCTATTAATAAATATTTAGGATGTATATACTAGTTTGTAATAGTGGGATGAATAATATTTCTATATTTAATTTTATAAAATTGAATAAACTCTATAAGTGAATAAACATTCAATCATAAAGTTTATTCAAAAGTTAATAAATTTTACAAGCCAATAAACTTTGACTTATAAGTTTAATATAATTCAAAAGTTAATAAAATTTCACTTATAAAACATTATTAAATTTATAAAACCTATAAAACTCATTAAACTTTCAGTTATAAAACTTATCAAACTTTCATTGAGCCTTAAACCTAAGCCAATATGATTTACCCTAACCCTAAATCCTAGGCCACATTGAGCCTTAAACCTAAACTAAAATGAAATAAACCCTTAACCTCCTCCATGTAATTAAATATTAAACTAATTTGAACCCTATTTCTACAACTAAAACAAATTGAACCCTAATACAAATTAAATAGAATCATAACCCAACCTTAAAATTAAAACTAATTGCAAATTACAATCGTAACCCTAACCATGAGGTAAACACTAATTACAATCCTCATCCTAACCCTAAACACTAACCCAAAACAAATTACCCTAAACCTAAAGATGATCTAAACCCTAATCCTAACCATAATCCATATTCTAATCATAACCTTATACTTACAGAGAATAATATTATATTTATATAATATTTTAATTTTCTGTCAGTACAGATTCAGATGATGTCTTCTTATGGAAGAGTAATCCTAGGGGTAATTTTATTGTTGCTTCTGCTTACAAAAAGACATCGACTCAGGTTTGCAACCCTATATGGACCAAAGTTTGGAATAGATTCCTCATTCCTAAAGTTAATATGTTTTTCTGGCTTGCAATTCACAACAAGATTCTCACTATTGATAACCTGGTTCGAAGAGGATTTATGATTCCTAATAGGTGTGAGTTATGTCAGAAAGAGACTGAGTCTGTGGATCATTTGTTCATTCATTGTTCGTTTACCTGGGAAATCCGGGGTAAAGTGTGGACGCAATGGAAAGTTGATTGGGTTATGCAGAATAGTTTTAAGGAAGTCCTTTGGCATTGGATTTTCCCTACCAAGCTTCCCATCATTAAGATCCTCTGGTCCTTTTTTCTTCCTATGACCCGTTGGCATATTTGGAAGGAGAGAAACAATAGAATTTTTAGGGAGACTAAGTGTTTTTCTCAAGTGGTTTATGAAAAGATTTGTATGGCTATTAAAGAAAACATCAATACCATTCACAAAAGCAACAAGCAGTGGAGTTATATTGATATGACTGATAATGAGAAAAGCATTCTAATTGAATGGAAATTAATGAATAAGGTTTGGAAGTCTGATATGAAGAGTAGAAGAGATAATGTGGTTTGGAGGTTCCCTCCTCATGATTGGGTTAAGGTGAACTTCGATGGTGCAGCTAAAGGAAATCTAGGTAATGCTGGAGGGGGAGGGGTTATTAGAAACTCTTATGGCTTTTGTGTTGTTGTGATTGCCTTTCCCTTTGGAATTCAAAACAACCATGTGGCAGAAGCTCTGAAAATGTTAAAATGTCTTTAGCTTGTTCAAGGCTTCAATTTTAAAATAATTTGGTTGGAGGGGGATTCCCTTAATATAATTCAGGCTATTAAAGGTATTAGTTCCCCTTCTTGGAATATCCAAAGTATCATTGATAAGGCTAAAAAAATGTTAGATGCCTTTGATAGTGTGATTATTACCCATACCTTTAGGGAAATTAATAGGGTAGCCGATTTGTTAGCCAATGAGGGGGTCATTTTAGCGGGAGATGCTAATTATATCAGAGAGTCATCATGTAAGAACAAAGTCCGAGAGCAATTATTTTATGACAGAATCAATGGTACATAGTAATCTCATTATTACCCTTCTTGGTTTAGACTTCAATGATAGAATTTGGAGTGAGGTGGATTGTTAGATGATGACCTATCTTAGGTGTTGCGCTAATGAGTATAGGTGTGAAGGGACTTATCATATTAAGTACTGGGTTAATTTGCATGTTTTAAAGGGCTACTTGAAAAACAAGAAAATTACCTTGGTTTTCAATTCCAGCTTCTCTGTTCTTCAGCATCTGGTCAGTTTGTGCTCCCCTGAGGGTTTCAACTTGAACAACTATTACATTATGGGAGGAAATCTCAACCGCAATGAGCCCACCAGCTATGATAGTTGGAAGGGTGAAAAGAAAATTTGGAGAAGGTTGCATAAATACGGCTTCACTGATTATATGATGGGAGAAAGAAGTTCGTTTCCTGTGGTTTTGCCAAGGGTTGGAAAAATAACAGAGTTACTCTGTTTGGTCAGACCTAGAGAGTGGATGAAGATTTGGTGGCTGAGGTGACTGGTTGGATGGCATCAAGTTTTATAGAGATCATAAGTTCTCGGTGGAAGCCATAAAAAATTTCCCCAAGAATGAAGAAGAAAGGGCTCGCCTTGCCAAAAAGGATAATACTTCCTATTATCTTCCTAACCAAGTAAAATCCTTTTGGCAGAAAATGTTGAAAGTGTTAATGGAGTATCTTACTGTTGATGGTAGGTTTTCGAAAGTCTATAATTATCACTTTGTTATCCTTAATCACTTTCGCCTTGGCTCTAAGATATCTTTGCCCTTCTATTTGGCCTCCTCCCTTAATGACAGTCTGGCTGACCATGCTAAGAAACCTAATTCCTACTCCATTGCCCACCAAGGTCTTATTTTGTTAATTTATGAGCATCTTAAGGATAAAGTTAAGGCTAATAAGGATGATCCCTTTGTGGAGAATGTCCATATTTCTGAGGATTATGACAGTTTTGACTCTGATGAGGATTCTTCCAATCTTCCCCCTAAAAAGAAATCAAGGGTTAGTAAGAAAGCTGAAGAAGACACTGAAGAGAAGGTTGATTCTGAGTAGGATCAGGAGAAGGAGGTGGAAGAAGAGGCGAAGAATGAGAAGGAGAAGGAGGTTGAGGGTGAGGAAGGAGACAAAGATAATGAGAAGAGAGAAGAGAATGTTGATGAATCAGAGGCGAAGGAGAGTCCCTATGATTCAGACAACAAGGATGATGTGCAAAATAATATGGATGAGGGCAACCCTAGGTCTGAGGATTCTGCTCAGGACATGGAGGATGTAGATACTATTCTGAATGCTGCTAGAAGCAACTCTTTGGAAATGTTTAATTTCCAGAAGTGGGTGGTTGATAACATTACCGGCATTTAGGAAAAACAAAGAGTTGGATTTCAAAATTGATAATTTGGTTAAGGATATCAATAATAAAGGAAAAGAGGAAAATGCAGAGGATAATAGTGAAGTAGAGGACGAAAAAGAAATTCCAGACTGGTCGAAAGGTGAGATTATAAAGGGAGATTTGAAGCACTTGGAAGATGTGGTGAGGACTCTCAAAGAAAAGGGCGAGTCTAATAATGATCTGATAAACAATCAGATTCAAAAAACCGAGAGTGCTTTGAGGAAATTCATGGAGCATAGCTTGGCTGTGTTGAAGGTGTCTTCTCAAAATATGAATGCGCTGGTTGCTTGCCTAGAGAAGGATAAGCATAATAAAGACACTGTGATTGTTGATGATGAGTCGGCTTCTAGTTCTGTCCAACACTCTTCCAGACGCAAAACTAGGCAAAATGCAAAAGAGCTGGAGCTGAAGACCAAAGGTAATCAACAGGTGCAGGAAAGTAAAGACCTGAAAGAGGCAACAAATGTGATGATGATGCTTGTCAAGGATGTTGAAGAGACCATAAAGATTTTCACCTAAAATGCTCTAATTTTGTTTTAGGTCTACCAATCTCTCATTGGCCTTTTGCTGTTCTTTACTCTGGCTGTTGTTCTTTTGCAACCTTTCTCTCTTTGTTCTGTCCTCTCTAGTTTCTCTATTTCTTTTCTTTTCGATATGTAAGTGGGTTTTGGGTCCCTTAAAACCTGGTTTTCTTTAATCAAAAACTTTGTAAAGTTAACTTTTTTCACTTTTTAATAATAATCAAATTTAATAAAGTTATTAAGTTTTCATTAGATTTAATTATAATTTAAAAGTGAAAAAAATTAAAACTTTATAAGTTTATTAAATTTAATTATAATTCAAAACGTAATAAACTTTCAATTATAATTCAAAAGTGAGTAAACTTCCACTTATAATTTACTTTAATGATTTTGAATTATAATTGAAAGCTTATTCACTTTTGAATCATAATAAAGCATATAAAATTTATATTAGAATAAATTTAGTGTAGTGCATAAAATTTATTATACTATAAAGTACTTAAAAATATAATATATTTAAATATTATATAATTAAATATAGAATATGCATTTATTTATGAATTATATAATATAATTTTAAATTATATATGTATAATTAAATATAGAAATACATTTTAAAAATATAAATAAAGTACATTAAAAATAAAAAAAATATATTAAAAATTTAATAAACATATTTATTAAAATATTAATTAAATATATAAAATTTAAAATATAATATATATATATATATATATATATACAATATAAATATAATACATTTAAAAAATATATTAAAAAATTTAACAAAAATATAATTTTTTTTAAAAGGACCTAGCGAATCTCTTTTAACGGCAGCACATGAGGACACACTTTATCGAGGTTATGGGTACAGTTAGAGTTTATATCATTATTAGTGTCAGGGTTACGATTAAGAGTTATGGTTATAATTATGATTATGGTTATTTTTAAGGTTAGAGTTATGATTAGTATTAGGATTTATATTAAGGTTATGATTAGAATAAGGATTATGGTTAGGATTAGGGTTTAGATCATCTTTAGGTTTAGAGTAATTTGTTTTGGGTTAGGGTTTAGGGTTAGGATGAGGATTGTAATTAGTGTTTACCTCATGGTTAGGGTTACAATTGTAATTTGCAGTTAGTTTTAATTTTAAGGTTGGGTTATGATTCTATTTAATTTGTATTAGGGTTCAATTTGTTTTAGTTGTAGAAATAGGGTTCAAATTAGTTTAATATTTAATTACATGGAGGAGGTTAAGGGTTTATTTCATTTTAGTTTAGGTTTAATGCTCAATGTGGCCTAGGATTTAGGGTTAGGGTAAATCATATTGGCTTAGGTTTAAGGCTCAATGAAAGTTTGATAAGTTTTATAACTGAAAGTTTAATGAGTTTTATAGGTTTTATAATTTTAATAATGTTTTATAAGTGAAATTTTATTAACTTTTGAATTATATTAAACTTATAAGTCAAAATTTATTGGCTTGTAAAATTTATTAACTTTTGAATAAACTTTATAATTGAACGTTTATTCACTTATAGAGTTTATTCAGTCTTATAAAATTAAATATAAAAATATTATTCATCCCACTATTACAAACTAGTATATACATCCTAAATATTTATTAATAGACATAAGGATGATCTTATTTAAACTTTAGACTTATTTAATATTTTATTCAATATATTTTAATTATATATTTAGTATAAGTTTATAATACTTTTTTTTGGTCGGTAATAATATTTTTTTTATTAAATAATATATTTCTTACATCATCAAAATTTCAGGCTTTCAAAAGTCCAGATAGCCTGATAATTTAACCTTACAACCTAGAATAGCCTCAGACTTCGAGTAGTTACAACCAAAACATCACCAGAATAACAAAAAACCAAACACCTAGCCATCACCCCCTAAATCCAAAGGATAATATAAGAACCTATTACTGTAATCTAATACTATTAATCAGACCCATAACGGGTTTACATTGAAAATGCTACGCTTGTAATCCCTATTTGAGCTCAGAAAACAACTATCCTTTCTTAACAAAAAAACACCCACGAAGCCCAACACCAATATCAACCTCCAATTGGATGATCGCTGGGATTCTTCTGCTATAGCCAATTTCCTTGGAGAATCCTTCGCTTCCTTGAACCTTTGCGCTTGCCTTTTGGAGGAGCCTTTGGCCATGCTCTGACTAGGTCATTTCCTTCCACCTCATGCTGCTGGATCAGCTTCTTCAGGTTCTCCCATGCTCCCGCCCTTTCCAGCACATAAAATTCCTTATTTGCCTTCCCTATCCAACGAACAAAGGGAACCAGACCAAACTCTTCTGCATCTTTGGCCTTTGTGAACCCTTCTAAGTAATCAAACCCTACCCCGGGCACTGCCCATTCCAGGATGGAATCGAGCCCTTCCAGCATAGCATCATCAAAAATTGAAGTTACAGCCCATTTCACCATGTCAATGTCTTCTCCAAGCTCTAAGCCCCATGCTATCACCATTGATATGACATCCAAGTTTACCTTCTAGCGAGCCACATTCTCCATAAAAAATGGGCCGACCACCTTCAACACCGTGTTTATCATTTCCTCTTCTTTAAAACATAGGAGCCCTGCCATTCGATCCCTGCTCACCGCCCCTTTGAATCCTTTTTGCTTTTTTTTCGTGGTCATTGTGAACGTCGCTTCCATGGTGGTGGCACCTTCTTACCCTTACTCATTCACGGACTCTACAACTCTGAACTTAATTTATTTCTCCACCGTCGCTGCAACCTCTGAGACTCTTGATTTCTACCCCGCATTCACCCTATTTATGAGCCTGACATGTGAGCCATCTTGAGAATGCATTCACACGTTTTCTTCAAAGGCCCTGTCAAAAACATTTAAGTTTCACTTACGCAACCAAGCATTGATATTATTTCATGCAAGTCGAGGGATCACTCATCATTATTAATGCTGCTATTCCAAGTTGCCGCCGCTTTGAGCTTTCCATTATGAGTTTTTATTGATATTGCAGAGCTTCCCCCGTGCGAACTTTCACTTCGACCATCTACCCACATACACTCATATGTGAAAGACGTCATCCTGCTTGACATCACTCCTTCCAGTCCCACTTTCCAATCATTAACTTGTCATCTCATCAAAAAGAGGTAACTCCTGAAAGCCATCCATTTTCAATAAATCTTCAACGTCAAAAGATAAGGCCCATTTTGATAAATTGTCCGCTGTTTGATTTCCCTCCCTTCTAATATGACTGATTTTGAATTTTTCAAAATAATTGATTTCTTCTAATATTACTGCTAAGAGGCCTTGAAGATGCCAAGCACTTATTTCCCCATTCATAATTGCTTGAATTATGATTAAGGAATCACCTTCTAAATGCAAGTTTCTAACTTCTTCTTTTTTTGCTAATTCTATACCCAGTAGGGCTGCTTGGGCTTCTACCTCATTATTGGTGCTCCTCTGAAGTCTTTTAGCTCCATATTTTAAAAGATTTCCATTGTCATCCCATAAAGCAAATCCAGCCCCTGCTAGCTGCCTAGATTGTTGTGTTGCTCCATCAAAATTCACTTTAACCCATCCCTTCTCTGGTGGTTCCCATTGGATCGTTTCTGAGTTTCCCTTATTTCTCTTACTTATTGAAATTGTTCCATGTCTGATTTTGATTCCTGGCCATGCTTTTTGAATATTTCTATCCATTAAAGTAAAAGGGTTGGATAATGAGGAGGATTGTGACGCTGCCAATCCCACCACCTCTTCAATAGCTCTATTGATTCTTGATAATAGTCTTCTCTCATCCCCTATCTTATCTTGAAATATTCTTCGATTTCTTTCTTTCCAAATCTCCCAAACCACTATAGATGGGCTTATTTTCCAAACACATCAGAGAGTTGACTTCCTTGTGTGTTTTGGCCAGCTCTCAAAAACCTCTCTAATTGAGCATTGTAGCAGCCCCTGCCAATTTAAATTCTTCTGAAGTTCAGACCAACATTTTTGTGCTACTTCACAAGTTAAGAGCAAATGATCCACTGATTCTTTTGCCTGATTGCACATTACACACTTTGAAGGTCCCTCCAAGTCGAGCCTCTTCCTCCTTTCCCCTGTTAAGATTCTACCTTTCGTCGCCAACCAAGCAAAGGCTCCAGCTTTTGGGAGGCATTCTTTACTCCAGAAAAGGGGCCATGTTTTTGAAGGTGCCTCCTCTCTACCTTCTATCAGCTGATATCCCAATTTGACTGAATACTTACCATCCTTAGCCCCACACCAAATCACCTTGTCTTCCTTACCTATGAGGAAAACCTTCCTCTGGTTCAACACAATACTAAGTCTCTGTTGTTCCTGAGCAGATAAGCCAGTTGAAGATAAATCTTTCCAATACCATTCTTTACCTAGGTCACCTGTAGAACTCTGCATGTAGTCCTTTACTTTATCACCCCATAACTGAACTAACACTTCCTTTGCCTCTGTGAAATCATCCAGCTCTCTCAGAGCTGGTAGGCCTGCCCAAGAATCCTCCTAGAATTTGGCCTTAGCCCCATTCCCAATCTGCCATGTAAGATGATTTGTTATTACCTTGTGACTCTCCAAAATGAAGTTCCAAATTGCTGACCCTTTGGGAGGGTTTCAGATCGTGAAAATTCTATGATCCTCTGCTGAATCAAGATACTTTGCTCTCAACACTTTTACCCATATCTGATTTGAGTTTGAGTAAATATTCCAGACTAGTTTTTCTCCTAGGGCGCTATTCATTTTTTGCCAGTCCCTTAGACCAACCCCTCCTCTTTCCTTGGCTTGACATATTTTATCCCATGCCAAAAGTGGGATTTTTTCTTGATCATTTGCCCCATTCCAAAAAAAACTTCTCATCTTTTGTTAAATTGAATTGAGTACTTTTTTTGGGATTTTAAATCACATCATGGAATAAATAGGGATGGCTGACACTACTGTTTTTAGCATTAAGATTCTACCCGCTGAAGAAAGCCATTTGCTTTTCCACCCTTCCATTTTGTTGATACAACTATCTAATAGTTTCTTCCATAACTTCGTCCTGTTTGCTCCACCAAAGAAGGGTGTACCTAAGTATTTGCCTGGTAAGGATCCTGCTCTCATTCCCAGAAGTCTGCATATTTCCCTTTGCTTACTAGGATTGCAGTTGAAGAAAAAAATCTTAGACTTGTGCCAATTGACTCTTTGACCTAAGGCAGATTCGTAGATATCTAGTGTTTCTTTCATGACCCTTCCTTCCCTAGCCGATGCATCCCCTGCTAGGAAGGTGTCTTCTGCAAATTGTAAATGTGTTAAAGGGTTTACTCCTGCTGTAATTCAGACCCCTTTCCACACACCTAGTTCCCATTTTTTCAAGATCAGACACCTAAGCACTTCTACCATTATTATAAATAAGAACGGTGAGAGAGGATCGCCTTGCCTTAAAAAAAATTTAGATTCAAAAAAACCTTGAGGGCTACCATTTACCAGGAGTGAGAATCTCGGGGAGCTTATGCAACTTTTGACCCAAGAGATCCAAGCTTCGCTGAAACCAAACCTCTGAAGAACTTTTATAAGAAAGTCGCGATTGACCTCATCATAGGCTTTCTTAATGTCTACTTTAACCATCATCTTTTTTGACTTTGCTATCCTAATGGAGTGAACAACTTCATGAGCCAGAATAATACCTTCAAAAATAGATCTGCTTGGGGCGAAACCACTCTGTTCGTTCGAGATCACTAGGTCTAAAATTGGTTTCAGCCTATTGGAGATCACTTTTGTAATGATTTTATAAATGGAGTTATAGAGTGAAATTGGTCGAAAATCATCAAAAGAGTTGATTTTCGCCTTTTTTGGGATCAAAGCTATAAAGGTGTTATTGAAGTCTTTTAGCATGAAACCTCCCCTCCTAGATTCCTCTACAACTCCATGAATATCTTCCGCCAAGATGTCCCAAAACTTTTGAAAGAACAGAGCTGGAAAGCCATCCGACCTAGGGGATTTGTCTGCTCCTAAGCTGAAGACAACCTTTTTAACCTCTTCCAATGAAACCATCTCCATTAACCTTTTGTTGTGATCCTCCATTATGCATGGGGGAATGACCTCTATAATGTGAGGCATATGTCCTTCCTGATTGTCCACCCTATTGAAAATCTCAAAAAAATGATCTATTGCAGCCTGATTTATTTGCTTTTGGTCTGTGAGCGTGTTTCCACCTTGGTTCTTAATTGAGAAGATCTTGTTGTGAGCCCTTTTAACTTTAACTGAGGTATGAAAGAATTTTGTGTTTCTATCACCCTCCTTCAACCGGTTTTCTCTTGACTTTTGTCTCCAAAAAGTCTCCTCCCTAGCTAACACTTCCGCATATTGGTTATTGAGAGATTTTTCCTGTTTATATAGGTCTTCATCCATTCCATTGTTAATAATTTGCTCATGTAAGGATTTTAGATCTTTTTCTAAAATAAGCTTGTCTTTGAATATATTTCTAAAAGTTACTCTGTTCCATTGCTTAAGTTGATCTTTTACAAATTGAATTTTTTTGAAAAAAGTGAAAGCTTTATTACCTGGGTTTTCCAGCTTGTGTTGCCACCATTGGCCTATAAGATTTTTTATGTTACCATCCTGAAGCCACATTGCCTCAAATTTAAAGGGACACCTCTCTGGAGCACTGTCATCTTGCACCCTTAGGCATATTGGGTAGTGATCTGATCCCGTAAAAGGTAAGATCTCCGCATCGCTGGTCCAGTGACTCTCCAACCAATCTCCAGTTATGAAAAATCTATCTAATTTTTCAGCAATATTAAGGAATATACTCCTCCTGTTGGTCCATGTAAATTCTCCCATTTTAAAAGGGATTTCAATTAGGCTTGAACTTGTGACGAAGGAGCTGAAATCTCTTTGACTCTGCCTATTCCACCCCATGCCCCCTTTCTTGTCTGAAGGCCTGATTAGAGCATTGAAATCTCCTCCTAGAATGAAAACATTTTCCTTGTCATTTGTCAAAATATCTGATAACTCACTCCACAGTTGCTTTTTCAAATTTGAGTTGGTCGGTCCATAAATGTTGAAGAGGAAGAAACTTGTCTGCAATTGCATTGAAATAACTTTCAGCCATTGCCACAAGCAAGTGGCCCTAACAATAATCACAACAATAGCTGACCCCTTCCAAAGAATGGCTAGACCTCCAGAAGTGCCTTGTGCTCTAACTTGACTACAATTCCATGATTGAAATTTCCTAGAAAATAAGCTAAAATCCTCCTCTTTGATCTTTGTTTCTTGTAAGAGAAGAATATCCGGCCTCACTTGATCAAGACATCGCTTGATCAAGCGAATCTTGTCAGGGGCATTGCAGCCCCTGACATTCCACAAGAGGGTCTTCATTGCCCTCGAGAAAAGGCTCCCGATCTCAATTTGCTTTGACCTGCTGCGTTGCCCGCCAATTCCAGTTTGAATTTTTGTGATTTTCTACCTCTTTTCTTACTCTCCCCAACTTTCGCTTTGGTTTGGAGGGATAGAGTGGTTTCCAAAGATCGCTTCTCTAGCACTCCTTCTGCTGTCAGGCCCAGATCATCCTCTTCACCCTGAAATCCTGAGGATTCATAGTCATAATCTGAATCAGTAAAATTTCCACTGCTGCCCTCTACCCCTTCAAACATGCTGTTTAGATTTTTGATTGAGGATATTTGGATATCCTTGAAAATTGGTTCTTCCCCTGGAGGGACTAAATTTCTTCCCTCCTTATCTGAGTTGCCCATGGATTGCTTTTGTTCCGAAGTTGTTTCAATTTCCTGATTGGGTCGAACTATTCTGTCCTTTAATAAATTCGCTGCAATGGGTGAGAGATTAGTTATTATTATCCCCTGGTTTGTAGCCTTATCATTTACCATGCACATTAAGGAGTCTAATGTATTCTCCTCTTGTAGTGGGACCTTTTTTTCCTGAGGGTGATGTTTGCTGCCCTCCTCTCCTGAGTTCATCTCCCTCCAGCTGCCATCCTGAGGGTTCATCTCTACCAAAAATCCTTCCCTCCCATTGTTTAGAAGGGAGCTATCTTCTCCGCCTTTCTCTGAGACCTCTTCCCTGTTTATAAGAGCAATGGATTGAGCCTCTGCCATAAAGGTCTCATCAATGATTGATTTCTGCTATTCTATACTGACCATATGTGCCCCTTTTTCTTCATTTCCATAATATTTACCAATTGAGTTTATCTCCTAATCTTTTTCTATCCACTAACTTTCTCCATGAAAACCTTCCGCCAGTCTAATAATTTCCTTTTCCAGATGTTGTTGCATGTTTTCTTTTCCTTTTGTTTCTGGATTGCAGAAACCCGAAGGATGCATTTTGTTGGAGCATTTCGCACAAGATTCCATTTCTTCCTCTAACTTAATCTTTTGTTTCCAAATTCCCAATCCTGTTTTAATCTCAAGGGTGTCTGGTAGGTGATGAACTGTTTGCCAGTTTATACATATTCTAGTGATCATGCTGAAATCTGATGGGTCAATAAGTTCTTCCGCCTTTAAAAATTCACCCAAATGGTTGCCTATTTGTTTTAGGGTTTCCACATCCTTGTACTCTTGTGGAAGCTCCGGAAGCTTAATCCAAATGAGGGTTTTATCTATTGTGGCTTCAAATGGATTGAAGTTTGGGGACTAGACAGAGATGTTTAAACCTTTTCCTTCAATAAAAAAGGGGTCATTGTCTAGAATCCAGTCTCTGTCCTAAATTGATGGGCAGACTACTAGATAATACCCATTTCCCAATGTTCTTAAGTCCATGCTTTCCCCCCAACTCTTATCACACCACTTCCTAAATTTGGAGAAAGCCGGCCATTTCCCAATCCATTTAACAAAAAGGCCTTTATTTTTAAGAAAGTCAAGAGATTCTTTCCATGCCTCTGTTGGTATTTTGGTATGGTTTTGTCATTGATGTCAACACCTACTAAAACACTAGCACTCTGGAGATCCAACAACATTCACCAACAAGCAAGTAACTATTGCACAGTTACTAGTATATAGTTCACCGGCAGGATATAATGATCACCGACACTTGGAATTATATGGAAGACACTTGGTGATGTCGAAGACATCATTTTGGACATCTTGTCCTAGAATTAATCATTGGTATATTCATATTTGCATATTTGCTTTTACCGACAAATAGGTCCAGGGTTACCTAGGGTTACACCGGCAGGTTTATCTTTTCCACATCAGCATGGCACGCTATGAAGATGATTTATTATTGTTGCAAATGCATTAAGCTGACATGTTTAATCGTTTATTGCATCAGATTCTATATTGATTGTAAAATGTTTTTATTGTAATATCTTGTAGAGCCGACCTACTAAAATTGGTCTTAGGTTATGGTATAAATGTAAGATCTTATTTGTAAGATCGAATGTGGAATGCGAAAAAGAATTGTGTGAAGGTATATGCGAGATTAAGTAGAGCTATACACGAAGACATCATTTGAAGGTGAAGCTAGGTTTTTGTAAAAGCATATCAACATTACACCGGTATTGAATCCAACATATGAAGATGCTATTTTGTGCAGTACATTCTTATTGGATTTAACCATCCAACTATAGTCAGTGTGACTCCCATTTTGTGATTGAGCAGTGAGCTCTAGGCTATTGGTCTTTCTGCATGTGCAGACCTCATTTATGTACACTTACTATCTGTAGTAGTATCATCTGATCGTGGGTAAGGTTTCCCACCGTGGTTTTTCTCCTTATAGGGTTTCCATGTACAAATATTGGTGTTATGTATTGTGGATGACTTTGTATTTATGTTTCATGCATTAATCTTTACCGGTATAGCAATTTACTGTTAACACTGTCTACTGGCATACTTAACTGGTTTATCGGTATTAAGCATTAAGTTGGTTAAGTGGTTTTTGGTTTGAATTTATTAGACAACTGATTCACCCCCCCCATCAGTTGTCTCCAGGACCTAACAATTGGTATCAGAGCCTAGTCCTCTTTTTGCAGAAGTTTAACAACTTGAGGAGATCCAATGTCTACTAATTATTTCAGGAAGGACAGTCCTAAACTTGATGGAACCAACTATGGGATATGGAAGATCATGATGGAGACACATCTGAATTGCATTGGTAAAGACATCTGGGAAGTTACAAAGAATGGTTATACTACTGCTGTAGCTGGTCAGACTGCTCCAACTACCTTAGCTAAAGATGAGGAGAGTGATTGCAAAGCAAGAGAAACACTTTTGAGCGCATTATCAGATCAACAAATCATGGGATTATCAGATAGGTCTACTGCTAAAGCTATTTGGGATCATTTAGAAACACTGAATGAAGGAGATTCCACAGTCAAGATTGCAAAACTTGAAAGCTTCCGAGTCAAGTATGAACATCTGAAAATGGAAGAAGATGAAAGGATTGCTACCTTTATGGAAAGAGTAAATGAAATTGTTTTGGTTATTAAATGTTGTGGAGGAACCTTGAGTGAGGATGAAATTGTTTCAAAAATCTTAAGAGGATTGCCACCGGCATATAAAATGAAGGTTACTGCTATAAATGAGTTGAAAACAATGCCTAATACATTAGTAACTAGGGATACATTGATTGGAAAGCTTTCAGCTTTTGAAATTGAGGAATTTGGTCCTGTTGCTACTATAAAGACAGATTTGGCCTTTAAAGCATCAACATCATCTGCTCCATCATTTAACAAATCAGATTGGAAAACCTTTTATGCAAGAGAACTTGAAGAAACTAGGAAGGAGAATGAAGAGCTCGAAGAACTTGAAGCACTATTTGCAAGGAAAATGCCAAAAGGTCCAGTTGGAAGTAAGTATGAAGGTAAAGCACCCTTTAAATGTTTTAACTGCAATAAGATTGGTCATATGGCTTCGAGATGCCTTGATAGACATGCTAGACTAAGAGAAGAAGCTCGAAGAACATACAAGCCTAATCCTGAATATCAGAGATACAGATTTAAGAAGAACAAAGACAAATCTTGTTACATTGTTGATGAAGGTGTGACTGATGATTCTGATGAGGATCCAATAGACAATGGATGGGTTTTTGTTGCTATAAAAGAAGATCAACTGACACCTACTGCTCAACCGGTAGAACAAGCCCTAGCAGCTAAAGTTGAAGTAAAGGATGAATTGATCATTAACTCAGGATGCTCACATCATATGACAAGAGACAAAGGTAAATTATTGAACTTTCAAGAATACAAAGGAGGTTTAGTAAGATTTGGAGATGACAAAGCCTATTTAATCAAAGGTAAGGGTACAATATCTCTTGATGGTAAGCATAACACTGACAATGTCTACTATGTTGAAGGATTAAACCATAATCTTTTAAGTGTTGGTCAATTGGTTGAGAAAGGATTTCAATTACAATTTAAGAATGGAAAATGCAAAATCATGAATAGAATTGGTTTAGAAATTGCAACCGGTAATCAGACTAGAGGTAATATCTTTCATTTGAATAACAGTGAAAAGGCATGCTTGATTGCACATATAGATGAAAGTTGGTTATGGCATAAGAGACTCTGTCATGTAAACTTTGATTGCATTGTGAAGATCAATACTTCTAAGGAAGTTAGAGATCTACCTAAAATTGTGAAACCTCAGAATACAATTTGTAAGGAATGTCAATTTGGAAATTAAGTTAGAGCTAGTTTCAAAAGTATTCCAGAAAAATCCAATAATGCTCTTGATTTGATTCACATTGATTTATGTGGTCCAGCTAGAACTAAAATCTTACAAGGTGATAGATATTTCATGCTAATTATTGATGATTATTCTAGAATGTGTTGGGTTACTTTTCTCAGAGAAAAATTAGAAGCACTTGGAAAGTTCAAACCGTTCAAAGCAATGGTTGAAAATAAAACCGGTAATAAAATCAAATGTTTAAGATCAGATCAAGGAGGAGAATTCACATCTAAGGACTTTAATACATTATGTGAAGTGAATGGAATCAGAAGACAGTTATCAGCACCTCAGACACCACAACAGAATGGAGTTGTTGAAAGGAAAAACAAAACTATCTTGGATGCAACAAGAAGCATGTTATCTGAAGCAAATCTACCACATGTATTGGAGAGAAGCAGTCAGTGTTGCCGTCTATACATTCAACAAAGTACACATCAAAGGTGAAACCGGTAAGACCCCTCATGAACTATGGTTTGGTAATACTCCTACTCTTAAGTATTTCAGATTTTTTGGAAGTAAATGTTATATTAGAAGAGATGAGTATATTGGCAAATTTGATCCTAGAAGTGATGAAGGAATATTTCTTGGTTATTCATCTAAGAGAAAGGCATATAGATGTTTTAACAAGAGATTGCAGAAAATTGTTGAGAGTACAAATGTAAAGACTGATGAACAATTCAGAGGAACTTCAAGGTATATAGACTTTGAACCGGCAATAGAAATTGTGATAAATGAACCTACACTAAATCCATTGGTACAGAATGAAGATCCAGTTACCTCGGTACCATCAGAGGATTCCACAGTAATTGAAGAACAACAACAAACTAAGACACCCCGGTATGTAAGATTGAATCATTCTGAAGATCAGATAATTGGAAACAAATTTAAAGGAGTTATGACAAGAGAAAGATTGACAAATGAACAGGTATGTCTTATTTCTCAAATTGAACCATCATCTATTAATGAGACATGTGAAGACAAATTTTGGATTAAAGCTATGGAAGAAGAATTAGGAAAAATTGTGAAAAATAATACTTGGACATTAGTTCCCCAGCCTAAAGATAAAAATGTAATTGGAACTAAATGGGTATTTAGAAACAAACTTAATGAAGATGGTAAGGTTGTCAGAAATAAAGCAAGACTAGTGTGTAAGGGATATTCTCAGAAAGAAGGAGTTGATTACAATGAATCCTTTGCACCGGTAGCTAGAATTGAGGTAGTCAGATTATTCTTGGCTTTTGCAGCTCACAAGAACTACAAAGTTTATCAAATGGATATTAAATGTGCATTCTTGAATGAAGATCTTAAAGAGGAAGTCTATATTGAACAACCTGATGGATTTTCTTTGACAAATGACAATGATATGGTTTGTAGGTTAAGAAAAGCTCTGTATGGATTGAAACAAGCCCCAAGAGCTTGGTATGCAAGGTTGGATAAGTACCTTTTAAAGATTGGTTTTACTAAAGGAAATGCAGACAACAATTTATATTACAAAATAACTAATGATGACATCTTGATTATAGAAGTATTCGTTGATGATATAATCTTTGGAGGAGAAGATGGATTATGTAAAAAAATTTCTATTAAAATGCAACAAGAATTTGAAATGTCTATGATTGGAGAAATAAAATTCTTTTTAGGATTGCAGATTTCACAGACTGATAAAGGTATATTTTTGAGTCAATCCAAGTACCTGAAAGAGTTATTAAAGAAATTTGGAATGGAGAACTCTAAATCAGTAAGCACACCTATGATTACAAATGACAAATTATCTCAAAGGGATGAATCTACACCTGTTAATCCAACTAGATACAAATCTATGATAGGAGGTTTACTGTATTTGACACAAACCAAACCTGATATTATGAATGTAGTATGTATTGTTTCTAGATTTCAAAGTAATCCTAGGGAAAATCATGAATCAGCAGTAAAAAGGATTTTCCGGTACTTACAAGGCACTGCAAATCTTGGATTATGGTATCCTAGAGATGAAAATTTTGATCTATGTGCATACACAGATGCAAATTAGGTAGGAGATGTGGATGATAGAAAAAGCACCACCGACAGAGCATTCTTTCTTGGAAAGAGATTAGTTTCTTGGTTGAGTAAGAAACAAAGTTGTACATCTTTATCAACAGCAGAATCAGAATATGTTGCAGCAGCAACTAACTGTACACAGGTACTATGGCTTAAACAAATGTTGAAAGACATAAAGGTAAAATGCAAGGAACCTATCACTATATATTGTGATAACACTACAACAATTGATATATCTAAGAATCCGGTATTACATTCTAAAACAAAACATGTTTCTATCAAATTGAATTTTCTAAGAAAAAAAGTTGAAGAAAAAGAGATAAAACTGGTTTATGTGAATACTAAAGAACAACTTGCAAATATTTTCACAAAACCTTTGCCTAAGGAGACTTTTGAATATCTCAGAGATCATCTTGGAGTCATACCACCACCGGTCAAAACTTAGACAATTGATGATTGTCATCAACTGGCAGAATTGAAAGACAAATTTTTTACTCCGGTCTTTGATGAGGAAGCTACTTCTCAGGGGGAGTAGTTGGTATATTGAATTGATTGGTATTTTGTATATGAACTTGGTTTTATTATAAGTTTGGAATTTGATGTCAAAGGGGGAGAGATATCTATGGAAAAACACATTATCTTTTAAGAGACTGGTATTGAAAATCTTTAGATAAACACATGTTGCTCCCAGGGGGAGAGATTGTTGTTTAAAGGAGATTGTTGGTTTTTGGTATTTGGCATTTCTGCTTTGGCACTTTGATGGTTTTTCCATCTTGTGTTGCCATCAATGCCAAAGGGGGAGATTGTTGGTATTTTGGTATGGTTTTGTCATTGATGTCAACACCTACTAAAACACTAGCACTCTGGAGATCCAGTAGCATTCACTGACAAGCAAGTAACTATTGCACAGTTACTGGTATATAGTTCACCGGTGGGATATAATGATCACCGACACTTGGAATTATATGGAAGACACTTGGTGATGTTGAAGACATCATTTTGAACATCTTGTCCTAGAATTAATCATTGGTATATTCATATTTGCATATTTGCTTTTACCGACAAATAGGTCCAGGGTTACCTAGGGTTACACCAGCAGGTTTATCTTTTCTAGATCAGCATGGCACGCTATGAAGATGATTTATTATTGTTGCAAATGCATTAAGCTGACATGTTTAATCGGTTATTGCATCAGATACTATATTGATTGTAAAATGTTTTTATTGTAATATCTTGTAGAGCCGACCTACTAAAATTGGTCTTAGGTTATGGTATAAATGTAAGATCTTATTTGTAAGATCGAATGTGGAATGCAAAAAAGAATTGTGTGAAGGTATATGCGAGATTAAGTAGAGCTATACACAAAGACATCATTTGAAGATGAAGCTAGGTTTTTGTGAAAGCATATCAACATTACATCGGTACTGAAACCAACATATGAAGATGCTATTTTGTGCAGTACATTCTTATTGGATTTAACCATCCAACTGTAGTCAGTGTGACTCCCATTTTGTGATTGAGCAGTGAGCTCTAGGCTGTTGGCCTTTCTGCATGTGCAGACCCCATTTATGTACACTTACTATCTGCAGTAGTATCATCTGATTGTGGGTAAGGTTTCCCACCGTGGTTTTTCCCCTTACAGGGTTTCCACGTACAAATATTGGTGTTATGTGTTGTGGATGACTTTGTATTTATGTTTCATGCATTAATCTTTACCGGTATAGCAATTTACTGTTAACACTGTCTACTGGCATACTTAACTGGTTTACCGGTATTAAGAATTAAGTTGGTTAAGTGGTTTTTGGTTTGAATTTATTAGACAACTGATTCACCCCCCCTCTCAGTTGTCTCCGGGACCTAACAGCCTCATTTGAAATTTCAAATGTCATAACTCTGTTAATTTCGGCATTGGGGTTTACCTTTAGGGTCTTCGCCGCTTCTGTGGATATCTTAGGCCGCTAGAATGTCTCCTGCACCAATTTGAAGTCTACTTTGGGACCAGTTCCGAGATCACGATATTCGCGAAAGGAACTTGCATTCTGTTTCCATGGCGAGTTGGGATCCTCTCCTTGTCTTCGGTTCCAGGGCATGACTTTCCCCGAAGCCTTCCATGCCCAAGAGCCTAGTCATTGGGATTGTCGGTCTGTCGTCTTTCATCCGTGACCATGGCTTCTCTTGAAAGGCTATCTCCACTCTGCATTTTTTCTGTAAGTAAAACCCTCATGCATCCGAAAGCCCGTGAACCTGCTCCGCTCCGCCATTCCTTTTACATTTTAAGTAGAGATGTTGCTCCACACAGACATTGTGTTCATATAAGTTTATAATATTAGTATAAATAAAATATATTAAAAAAATTAAAATATAATCTAAATAAAATATATTAAAAAATTAAAAATTAAAAATTAATATATATATATATATATATATATATATTAAATATATTAAAAAATAAAAATATTAAATATACTAAAAAATAAAAAATATTAAATATAATTTTTAATATATTAAAAAATAAAAATATTAAATATACTAAAAAATAAAAATATTAAATATAATTTTTAATATATTAAAAAATAAAAAATATAATATAAATAAAATATGTTTAAAAAATATATTTAAAAAAAAAATATAAATATTAAAAATATAAATAATTTTTTTTAAAGGGAGAGTTGGGCCGACAGCGTTTTGGTGGGGCCCTTGGCTTCCCCTGCGAGACTGCGATTCAATCGCCTTCCCTTTAACGGCAATGGGGAAAACTTTTTTTTTCGGTGAGGGAGATGGTTGCACGGAGGTGACATTGTTTTCCTCGAGGCCTGCCAACGAATGGTACTTGTTGCAGAAGCATAAGGACAGTCCTAGGCTATGGGGGTGTTGTTTACATTGTTGCATAGCCAGTGTCTCACAATGTTATTGCCCTCAAAAAGGGGGTGGGTGATTTTCAAATTTTTGAATTCCTTAATCTCATTTAAAATATTTTTTTATGAATTTATTTAATCTCCATGAAATACCCCCCCTTTAATAAAAACATTTACTACAATTAAAAAATCCCCTTCTAAGTGCAAATTTGAAATTGCTAATCGTTTCACCATCCTCACTCCCCATAATACAACTTGAACTTTAGCTTCATTGTCCATCCCTACCGGTAGTCTTCTTGCACCAACAACCAAAACATCACTTATTATCAGCCACATATCTTGCTCCGAGTAGCCCCAAATTAACAGGTCATAGAGTATCTATTTCTATTTAAATATTTTTTTATAATCTAATAATAAATTTGATGGATATTATTTAATTATATAAAATATTATATTAAAATTTATTATACAATGAAATAAAATAATGTAGTTTATTTAAATACAGGCATAACGATCTTTAAAAAAATATAGGTAAAGTATGTCGAAAGATATTTATATTGTTCATTCACCATTTAAAAAATTATTATATTATTATGTTATAATTATTATTAATATATGATTATATTATATGTTTTAATATATTATTATTTTTATACTACCAATTATTATTGTTGTTGTTTTATATTCGTTTTTATCTTTATCCTTGAAAACAAATGTGGACTATGTAGGAACCTTTTCAATTCCCCATAATCAATAATATTAGATTGAGATAATTACAAAGTTAACTAATTGCATTATGGAGATAGACAAATTGATTGATTAGTTAAACTCAAAGTGAGTGACAATTGAGAGGTGGAAGTGAAGATATAATTAACATTAAATAACTAAAAAATAAATTATAAAATAATATAGTTTATTTAAATATAAAAGATTTATTTTTAAATAAATTGTGTTTTTATTTTATGAAATTATTTATGTGGACACTTCAAATTTATTTTTAACTAATTTTAATATTAATCTTATTTTACTAATTAACTAAATGGATTTATAATTGTATACAGTGAAATTGGAAGACCAAAATATTGTAAAACCAAACAAAGATCCAACCACATAAAACCCTAGTTCTACAATGAAATCCACCATACACCAATGAAGAACCTAAAAATATGCAAAGCAACAAATATGAAAGATTATACCCTTCACATTCTCATTAGGGTTTGGTCTCCATTGTTTCCTATCTCCATTGATCTTGTTTGATATGGTTGCTCTTAGATTTTATGTGTGCACAGGAGCTCAACAAAACGGATTGTGGTTGTGTAAATGCTTGAGTGATCGCTATGAAAGGTTGCATGAGCACTGATTGAGCGAGTGATTAGTCACATTAGGGATTGATAAGGATGAAAGGATCCTCTTATATAGAGAGTACCCTATAAATGGAGGGCTAGGATTAAGAGGTGGATGGATAAATGGTCGGCTAGGATTAGAGGGTAGGTATAGAAAATGGAAAAATATTAGAGAGGTGGTTAAAGGTAAATTAAGAGATGAATGGCAAGTGTCATGGAGGGAAAAAGATAATGAATTAATTAAATAAATAAAATTTAATTAATTAATAAAAGACGTGGGACCAATTAAATAAATAAAATATTTATTTAATTTAGGGAAAAGATAATTTAAATTAATAAAAAATATTTATTTAAATGAGAAAAGGTAAGAGGATTAATGCATTTATTAAATAAATAAATTTTTTATTTAATTAGGTTAGGACAATTTTAGGTGTCTACATTTTGCCCATCTTTGAGACAATGTAGTTTGTAGTGTTGGCTCAAATAAAATAAGATTAACTGATACAACATTTGCCCCAATAGGAGAGTGGTATGGCCCCTCAAGAAATTAGGTGAAACATTTCAAAAAAATTGTACAATCTCTCAAAAAGAAAAAGGTTGAGCGGGATGAAAAAGAAGATGAAATAAAAGCAAAACAAGTCATCATTGTGATAAACAAGAATGGACAATTGAATAATCCATCAGATTAATGAAATCCGACAAGTTCCCTAGCAAGATAGATTGCAATGCAGATATTGGATATGCCATCAGATTGACGAAATATGACGAGTGTCCTAGTAGGATAGATTGCAAAGTAGATATTGGATAAGCCACTGGATTGATGAAATCTGGCGAGTGCCCTAGCAAGATAGATTGCAAAGAGACTGATGAAGCCGATAAAGTTGATGAAGCCGCATAGCTATGGTAAAAAACTGATAAAGCTTGATGTAAGTTGATAAAGCTGACAGAGTTAATGTTGATGCGATTGTGTTTTCTTGCAATTTAATCCCAAGGAGGGGTTCCATCACCAAGGATAGGGGATTGGACCATCATCAAGAGCTTAGATTCCACTGAGGACTATCGGCTATGAGAGAGGCAATTCATCATAGCCCTCTTGAGTCCATGTATCAGTTTTTTGTATGATATAGACACCTGGGACAGTTGTAGTCATTGATTTTTTGACATCATTGTATCATGACACATTTCTTTTGATATATATATATATATATATATATATATATATATATATATATATATATATATATATATATATATATATATGAGAGATGTTCTATTTTTGCAGTGACTATATACATATGTGATCCTGTGTGACGCATGTGTGATTATGCTTATGCTATGATGTTACTTTATGCTTTATGATGTCTATGTGATGTTTATGAGATGTATTTTATTTATGATGATCCTATGATGTGATATGATGCTTATGAGATGCATTTTTATTTTCTATATGCTTATGCTATGTATGATGATGTGGTGTATGAAATCATGTTTATGTGTTTACTAAAAGGTGGTGTGTGTAGGATGTGTTATGATTATATGCAAACTAATCTATTGATATGTAGGATGGATGCAGTATGATTTTTGTTTATGATATATATGATGCAAAATAACATATGATAATGCAGATGAA
Organism: Cryptomeria japonica; assembly: GCF_030272615.1. Classification (NCBI taxonomy): domain Eukaryota; kingdom Viridiplantae; phylum Streptophyta; class Pinopsida; order Cupressales; family Cupressaceae; genus Cryptomeria; species Cryptomeria japonica. Next base: position 336,645,979 of record NC_081414.1, read on the forward strand.
TGCTACATGAAATGCATATGCTTTTGGTGTGTCATTATACTTAGTCATGTGATTCCAAACTACATGGGCTTAGGGAAGAACAGATAGAGGACACACGGGAAAGTGGGGTGGAATATAGAAGATATGGAGGTGAATGCCCTTCTTGTGCTATTATCATCATTGAGCTTATTATGGAAAAATGTATTGTGACCATCCAGATATATGTTCGACCTAAATAGTCATTGTATCATTTGTATGGAAATCAGATAGTCGCAAACAAGGAATGCAATTCACACTAGACTCACAATGTCCTCATATCCTTAGATGAACCATAGTATTACTAAGAGACAATCCACATACAATAAAATAGGTAATCATGCCCCATCCCGACCACTCTATTCATAGACATCCTTGAGAAGCGTAGGAAACATGACACCACAAAATATCGAATCAAAAGAAAATCAAAGACTTGACACCAACATAAACTGAAATCCTCAAGTTACAATTGTATCTTGCCACAAATGTTAACATGTTTGATCTAGTCACAATGTTGTCATCCTGATAAAGGACATATAATGCTAAAACCTTGTTGTAGTCAAAAAGATTGATTTGTTGAAAGCTCATTGTTTCTTGTGTCTCATCTAAAACTAACTTACTCCATGAAACCAATACCTTATTGCGGAAAAGATTTTTTTTTATTGTGGATCAACGATGCAAGTAATCTTTTATCGTGGATTGCGTGCATAAAGAAGGAATGAAAATATGATGCTCCTAAAACATACGATCCCAAGAACACAATTCCATTACTAGGTTTAGGATCTACCCCCAATTATATATAGGACCCGATTTATAATGGGTGAAAGGAAGGGATGAAAAGGGTTTATTATAGATGGAAAACCAATCTTAGGTAGATCAATAACAAGTCATGATGGGGATGGACAAGTTTATTAGGTAATTATGGGTTGTGAGTGTGTGCAAAGTGAAAGGGCAAAATTGAGTCTTGAAGGAGGAAGGAGCAAAAGTCTACACATAGCGTCGGTAACTTGGTTTTTACCATGGTACTTTCTTAGAAGTGTTTTTCACCATTGGACGAATTTATTTCTCTTTATTTTTTTTCATTTTTCATTTTTTTGTGTGTTGCAAGGCACTTGTTTGTCAGGTTTTAACCAAAGTGACAATTTTTTACTTTTTATTTTTATTCTTTTACTTTTTTTATTTTTTTGTATTATTGATTAGGATTTTTTGAAAATCTATGTATAAAACCTATGAAGGTGCATGTTTTTGATAGGATCATCCTATGGTTCTCCTTCTAGTGTGGATAACTGATATGCACCTGTTCCATAGACTATTGTGATGACATAAGGTTCAAGCCAATTTTGTTCAAACTTGCTCCTTTTCTCTTTGTCTTGCTGATTTTTGGGGTTTTCTCATAGGACTAAGTCACCCACCTCAAATGTGCAAGGTTTCACTTTGTGATTGTAACTGCAACTCATATGTTGCTAATATGATTTCAGATGATTGAATGTAGTTTGTCGATGCTCATATAACAATTCCAAATCCTGCAAGCAAGAGACACTGTAGTCTTCGTCACTGATCAGATTGCATAAGGAGACACGTTCCTTGACTAAATGATGTGTAGCTCCATTCATTGTCTTCCTTGATGAAGGAACTAAGATAGAATTACAAATGTGTGAACTACGTTGGCCCATATGTGTGTCACCCTATGTAGGGGAAAAAGCGAGACTAGGTTAACATGTCCTAATCCTACCTTTTGACACACATTACGGAATACGAAAGAGCGTAGAGGTATCACACAATTGGCTACTTCTTTTTGTGGAAGAGAGAGCCATGGGCTACCTATTAGGATTTCTATTCCTTTGTTGTAATTGAAAAGATAAAATGATACAAGTTCAAGTCCTAACTCCAAAGTGCAAGTATGAACTAGTAATAAGATTGCAGAATTGAGATTAAGCAATGAAAAGCTGTAAACACAAAGACAAGATAAGAATGCAGATACGTACCTGGAGTCAAAATCTGAGTGAAAATGTTCGGGACGGGGGTGCGGGCGCCACTGTCTTGATTCTGTCCCGGAAACTGCTCCTGAAACTGCTGTTTTGCACTCCGGAAAGCTGTCGAAAATGCCAAAAATTGCTGTCTGTCAGGGGGACCAGGGCGCCCAGCGCCTCTGTCCCAGGGACCAGGGCACCCAGCACCCCTGTCCTGGCAGGACCAGGGCGCCCCATGCCCCTGTCCTGGTCTTTTTCTCTGCAACTTGGTGGGAAAGTCTGTCTCAGTCTGCTTCCGTCGGATCTGCAACTTGCGGCGTCGTCCAAATCTTGAAATCTACACTAATATCTGAAAAGGTGTGGTGGGTGGCTATATAGGGTTTTTCCTTAGTCAAACCCCCACTTCGGTGATTTCCACTTCCATGAATAGCCAAGTTGTATTGTAAAAGTATTGTGTGTGCAGACCTTGTGTGTGTGCAAGATCCTAAAATGCAAGTAAGCAAACTAGAGCAACCTAGAAAGTAAACCCTAATTGCTTGTAAATGATAATGTAAATGCTCTAAATCAAGATGCAAAGTGATATAAAGCATGAATAAATGATATATTGAAGCTTATGCAAAGACATGAAAACAACATGAAATCATACCCAACCCCAAGGGAGGGGTACAAGCCAATCTTCAGTCGGTAATCTCTTATTGCTCTTCAATGTCTTCCAAGCCCTAAATGGATGAACGAAATTGATGAATGCTTGATGGATGGATGTTGAATGTTGTTGAAGTCTTCAAAGATCTGCTCTTTCGCTGCATATGAGGTTCCTGAAAACAAAATTTTGATCCTTTCAAATGAAGAAAGAGAGCTCTTATGTATGAAACCCTAGGTCGTAATTTCAACTTTTGGCCAACCTAGAGATTGAATCTCCCACCAATTTCTTGGGGTTAAGCTTTATTTTATGATTGGATCGCACTCCTAAAATTTTGGGAAAAATGTCCGGGACCGTGTGCGCTCCGGGCGCCACGGTCCTGACAACTTTTTACCAAATTTTCAGGGCCGTCGGATATGATGATTTTAGAGAGAATCTCGAAGTTACAAGTGATTTCGAGATATTTTGACCCCCGAAATCAAGCCCCCAAGTTCAAATTAGGACTTAATTGGGGTTTTTGATTGAATGATGTATTGGAGGAATAAAATGAAAAGGGAATGCTTTAATGAAAGGGCCCAACTTTATGATGTGGAAGATGATGAAATAGACCCTTAGACCTAATTAATTTGATTAATTAAGTGCTAAAGGGGAAATGCAATGCAAAATGCAAAATGCGCCAAGGCGGGTGCTAAACTAGGTGTGAAATTGTACCACCCTAGCAAGTGCGTACAATTTACGACGCTACACACCCAAAGAAGTTTGGGCATCCTTGAGAACAAAGCCCCTCAAGGAAGTTCCATTAAAGGTCCATTGATGTGATATATCGCCAAGGGAGATGGATGTATGGAATAAATGAAATTTAAGGGGAAGGATTATAAGTGTGGGAAGAAGTGAAATTAGGATGACTTGGTGGAGACTTAGGATCAACAAGTATGTCTTTTGACTTATAACTTTTGAAATTTATGCCCCCAATTAATTTGGTATTAGGGGAGATCAACTCTTGTTCTTTTTTCTTCTTAGGATTTTTATCCTTGAATTTAATTTTTGTAGAATCCAATAGATTTTGATTTTGATTTGGACTAAAGGACTTCTCTTTATTTTTGACTTTTGAATTTTTCTTTTCAAAGCTTGATTTTTTATCTCCAATAAGTAAGGGCTTTTATGATTCTTGTTGATCCAAGTCTAGGAGAGGAGTGGAAATGGAAGGAGTAGATTAAATGGTAAGGATAAACAAGTTATCAAAAGGGCTGATGATATATTCAATAGATTTTTTGTTGGAACCACTCTTAGGAAGTTATTGATATCAAGAGTTGCTTGCATCACTATAGGAGATTTGCATTTATACTTAGTAGCCACAACACTAGGTGGTTCATACCCAATTCCTTGACATTAAAAATTATTTGTAGGTCGTAAGAGCTCTAGCATTCCTTTCTCATGTACACCAAGAATTGTTCCTTGATAGCCCATAATTTGTAACTTGGGCTTGCGTTCACCATTCTCATACTTGATATCTTCCTCTATGACATTGTTATCCACAGTGCCCTGATCTTGTCGACCAAATGTCTTGGGAGATAGTGGGAGTTGATCAACATGAAAGATATACTCACCACATCTCATGTATTTAACCTTTCTCTTTGCCTTGAGCTCATGTTGTGGGGAAGTGGAAGCTTTTAGTGATTTTGGATCAACATATGTTGAAGATGGACTAGCTTCTTGATTTAAAGGGACTATCATTTTAGATCTCGATTGAAGATTCTTGCAATATATGTATGGATTTTGGTTCCTTTAACTATGACTTCAGATCTATTGTGTGGGAACTTAATGTGTAAATGATAATTTGAAGGTAATTATCTCATGGAATGTATCCATGATCAAACCAAAAGAATATTTTATGTAAGATCAAGATCAAGGACTTGAAAAACTACATCCTTTGTTACTAGCCTAAATCTTAGAGGTAGAGTGACTATTCCTTTTAAGGAGCGTTCTTCATCATCATATGCCTTTATAGTGATCTTCTTTCTATAATCCATTGCATTTTTAGAGTATCCCAGTTGTAAGGTAACTTTCAATGTACAAATATTGAGACCTTCTCCTCCATCTATCAAGACTCATTTTATGCAGTGTTTGTGGAGGAAAGATTCAATGTGAAGTGGTACATTGTGTGGTTGATGTGGAGATGCATCATCTACTTCTGTGAATGTAAGGAATGAGGGGTAGAAATATGTCCCACCATGGCTTGAAAGTGGTCCATGTTTAGATTGGTAGGAACAAATGTCTCTTGCAATATTTTGTCCAAAATAGTTTTGTGTGAGGGTGAAATGCACAAAAGTTCAAGGATTGAAATAAGAGCGAGTATCTTTCCCAAATGGTCTACAAGGTCATATTGGCTATTAGATGATGAGGAAGTTGTTTTTATAAATAACACCTTATAAAGTAACTTTACCCCCTCAAGTAGTGACATTGCATTCAAGAGATTTGCATTTTATGGCTATGGTAGACACATGGTTGTCCATTTTGGAAAGGTGGTTGACAATGTAATCATAGGCCACAATAGTATAATTGGCATTATTGTCTATCTTAGGGGCCTTTCCCTTATCATGTTTTGGGAATGGTTACTTGAAAATTGCATACTCTTCATTGGAAGTATGACCATCAACTTCTATTGTGCCATTGTCAATAAGATCTTGGATGAGATTCTTCAATTTGTGACAATTACTAGTCTTATGGTCCTTTCTCTCATGATATTCACAAAATTCATTGTCATTCCACCAGGAAGGTTTTACCCTTGGTTCAAATGGTTTATTATCTAGTAATGCAATGAGATTTTTATCTACCAACTTCTTCAATGCGCTTTCAATTGGTTCTCCCATAGGTGTGTACTTCCTTGGAGGTCTTGGTGCTCTTTGTGTATTCACTTGATTGTTGGAAGAACTAGGCTTGACCATAGTACCATCCACTACCCCATCATTGATGGTATTCTTGTTTTTATTCCAAAATTGAGGTTTGTCTTTTCTATTGGGGTCATCTTTTTTCTCTTCAAATATCTTGATGGTGCCTTGCTCAATGAGGACCTTTTCAACTTATAGACATTTTTCAATAACTTCCTTGAAGATAGACAAACATGCCATTTGAATTTCATATCCAATTTCCATGTTCACATTTTGGGTAAATATCTCAACCATTTGCTTTTGTGAAATTTGACAAGGGCAGTGACTAGCCAAACTTCTCCATCACTGTAAAAATGATGCAAATGACTCCATTTTTTTTTTGTGTTACATAACGTGGTCATTGATACCTCACTTTCAACGTTGTATGAGAAATGTTGTATAAAGGCCTCTACCAATTCACCGCTTGACTTGATCCCAGACGAAAGCTATGAAAACCATTCCATGACTTGTCCACCTAAACTTTGTGGAAATAATCTCATGAAGTAGGAATCTTCTTTTGCCACCTCTATGCAAGCCATATAGAATTATCTAATGTGTGTATAGGGATCTCCTTTTCCTCTATACTTGTCAAACTTTGGTGTCATGAAATGAGGAGGAAAAGGAGGCATTGGTATGCTTCTCTTGTATGGATAAGGACATATGTCATGAATTGTGTAGTCCTTTGTTGGTGTTTTCATACTTGCTATTAATTGTTGCAATTCATTAATGTTAGACACAATGCACCACTGAGAGGGGGGTGAATCAGTGGTTCTCAAAATTTTCCCTTTTACTAACCTATGTGTGCATACCGATTATTAGATCTAACTAGGAACAAACTTACCGGTTAGTGAGGATACCAACTCATATGCAAACACACACAAGGGACATCACATAACACTAGAATGTACGAGGAAAACCCAAGATGGGAAAAACCTCGGTGAGCAATGCTGCTGGAGTCTACTGCTCCACTCAAGCCTCACAATCAAAAATTGTTACAATGTTTAGGCCACCAACCCAAGGAGCTACAACCCATGATTTAGGGCACCAACCCAAGGAGCACCAACCCCTAATTTCAGACACCAACCCAAGGAGCACCAACCCATGACTTGTTTATGGGCTACAACCCAAAGGAGCTACAACCCCTACACCGAGCTACAACTCAATGTTCACAATCAAAACATCAATTACAAAAGTAGTTGTCTTGTTACAAGTGAATCTTGTAACCATTTCATATACCTTACTCTATCAGTGAGATATCTTCTCTGCTACACCAACTCAGACTTCTGCTGCTCTCTCTTGGTGCTCTACTGCTAGCAAACCCTACCAGTACACCTCTCCTCCTCTTCTTCTCTGTTGGATCTCCTCCTCACTGCTCTGCACTTTTAACAGTGCTGTACTCTATCAGTCCACTATCTGTCTTCTCTGCATCTCTTTTCACTTTTTCTCTGTCGATATGGACACTACCTGTTCTGCTCTTCTATCGGTTGAACACTTCAACTAGGTTCTCCCTCACTCTCACTCTCTTCTCAGATACTTGTTGAGCACTTGGCTGATTTTCTCTCACATGTAGAAGTAATACACTTCACAACAACACAATATTCTTCTATTCAACAACACTTAACTATGTCTTTGGCCTGCATATTTATAGTCTAGTTTTCCCGCCAAAAACCAATTCAAAATCTAGGAGGTTAGGGTTTCCTCATCACTTTCAAGGAAAACCAAATCCAATCAGATATTCCTCGATTTGATCATCCAGACAACCAACTATACAACTCAGCCATTAACGCGCCTTCTAGATCATGCCTCCTATCTCTAGCGAACTTCTTTTTCCTTTATCGACTGATTTCTTGGTCAACCACCAAGATTGATCTTGTTGTTTCTTTCATCTACCTCAATCTCCTCAATCAATATTAGTTGGATCTAAGTTGTCCTCCAGACCTCGATCCGCAAACCTCTACAACATCTCTGCAACACGTCCCATGATTTGTGAGATCTTCCATTAATGTCGACCAACTCTACGACTACCCCGTCGGTGTACATACCTTCTTCATTTGAATGTAGGTCCGCCACCTTGACTCCATGTGGAATCCATGTCGACCAAATGCTAGCTTGACACTTCATGTCAATCCAGATAGGATCATCGACCAAACACTCTATCGGTTTCTCTTCTCTGTTGATTTACTAACCCTACCGATATCTCACATTTTACCAATTGACTCCTCATGTTTGCACTTTGCTGAACTGTCGGTGGAACACCTAAAATAGTCTTCAAACATGTCTATCCAAAGTATTCTCATTCCCACAAGGTGGGAAGACATCTACATCTGTACCGTGTCCATATTACCGGTAAGCACTCTTGATGAAACTCTATCATCAACCTTCAACAAAATTCATCTTCAGTTCGTCCATTCTCCTTTGACTGAATCTACTCAGCCTTGCCTTCTCCTTGATCAACTCTGACCACATCACAACCAATTTGTCAAAGTGACAAACACATGACTTCTTCATCTGTACCAACATCTCAACATGCCTTCTCTGTTGGTTAGTGTATAACCCTGATTTCATGCACTTTAAGACATTCCTTTGTTTCATCAATAGATCCAGTGTGAGAACTCTCACTGTCAGTCATTTCTTCTCATGATGAATGCATCTTCATCAGGTGGGAGTCCTTTTGTCTTGCAATTTCACAACATACATGTGATCAGTTCATTCTTCTCCTCCAGTGTTGATGTGATTTAGGTAAAATTCTGCATCTTCATCACAAACAACGTCCAAGTACCTTGCTCATCCTTCTTGTACACTGGTCATGACCTTTGTAGGCTAACAACCACTCACTTGGTTGATCTAACTTCCCCATGTCAACACATCACTTACTAGTTGACATCCTTTCCTTACCGGTGATACATTGTACCGGTATTGATCACCTTACCATTCCATGCACACAAGTTAGGCACCAACTTGTGTACCAGTGACTCCCAGGGTCATCTTCCTTACCTTACCGGTGTTCTGCAACATAAGGTGATATCAAAGATATCTCAACTTGTACTCTTCCTTGACGGTGTTTCACATACATTTCTCATACTGGTAGTCATATCATACCGGTTGAAATCAATGACAACCCAATGCCAACAATTAATTTGTTGCAAATCACTACTAGGTGGTTCTTTGTCTCTTTCAGTTATTCCCATGCATGAGCCACTGGGAGGAGGAGGAGGCACATAATGCATATAAGGGTGATATTGGTCATATATATGCTCATATGGTGGATGAACGTAGTTATTATATGGGCACCTGGTATGGTATTATGATAAGGAGCATTAGGCCTAGGATGATTGTATGTATCATGGCCATGTGCATAGTTTGTATTGTAAGCATGATCTTGACTATTACCACCAAATCTAGCACATGGTCTTCTTGTGTAGGTATTATCATGACCTTGGGTATTCTCTTTCTATTGGGTATAAGAATTGGTATTCCTTCGACCTTGGAATGTACGTGCATGGGTCTGTTCATGATTTTCTCTATCATCATTGGTATAAGCATGAGTATCAATGACTTCAAGTTTTTGAAACAAGGATGAGGGTGACTCAAGAATGTTACGCTCGTGTCTATTTCCACCATCATTTCCACTAGTTTGATTGAGATCCTCTTCCAAAATTTGTCACATCAAAGCCATGGGGTAGTCTTGTACCACTTTGGATTAACATGTGTAAAAAGTGTTGATGGTGTCTTCTTATAATCACTTCAACCAATCTATTAAATCGCTCATTAGACATAGTATCTTGAATCTCTATGATATTAAAGGACTCATTGTCAGATTCTTGTCCATTATTGTGATTTTCAATGGATTATGAGTTATAAAATTCTTCCTCGTCAAACTCATATGTTTCCATGTTTATAGATATTTGAGCTTCTTCGACTTGTCTTCTAGACCTTAATGAATGGGTTTCAACCATGAAAGAACTTAGCTAAGATGGAGTATAGGAGCAAATGAATACTTATGGAAGATAAGAGGGGTTTTGGAATGGATAATGAATCTAGGGTTGACTTGCAATGTCCCAAAACGTTGTTCCAAGATGAATGTGATGATCTAAAGAAAGGTGTAGCTTCCTAGGAGCTAATGAGGTAAGTTGACCTTAACCAGAGATGCCCAAAAGGTACCCAAGATGATAAATATGATTCAGGAACCACCTAGATATGTATGTGATGTGTTTGCAAGATAAGATAGGGACTACTAAACAACCTTTTTACTCTAGTTGAAAAGTGTGAATGGGGGCTTGAAAATGACGTTTTAAAATGTTTGAAAGTGAATAGAAAGCCTTAACAAAATGATGGCTGAGTAAAATCTAGAATCATATGGAATCAACCTTAGAAGTTGTTATAATCTCATAAAATCATGCGCAATATGAATTCAAAAACGTGTCAAAATATCTTATACATAGTTTCAGAGTCTGAATATGCAATTTCACAATCACAATGTATTTCTTAGTTCTGTCTAAATTTTGAAGTTGTTGATAAGTGACCAGATCTCAATGTTGATGTTTTTGTGGCAAGAAAGTACAAAAATAAGAAGACACAATGTCTGAAGGTGTTGTTATCCAAAATAAGTGTAATGTGTATGTTTTGTAGGCCAAAATAGCCCAATTTCCACAGGTCTCAACACAATAAAAAATACTTGTAAGCATGCACAACCTAGGCTTGGAAAGAGGATACTACTTACTGAGTCCCCACTTGAATTTATCCAAATACTAAAGCAAGGCGAATAGAAAGAGATTTGGTGGCACTGGCTCCCCCTTGCATGACACTCACTTCTCGAGCACACAATAATATCATACCCCAAAGATCTAAAGATCTTATGAACCGAGAGACATTTGTGTCAACAATGAGTAGTAGCAATGTAGGTGGCTTTGGACGTCCGACCTCCTGCACCAACAAGAAAAAAGGGTTTTTGGGCCACTAAAACAATGGTGTCGAGTCAATGTTTTGAGGTATACTAGTGGATATACATGCGACGGTTCACTGAATTAAGAGGCCTCCTTGTTGAGAAAATGGTGTCTCAACCTTGCATTTACATGAGGTTACTATTTATAGTATTTTTTCATTTAAGCATGAAATGGTGTGAAATTCTCCCCAAAGCTTCAAATCGGCTAGATAAGTATGCTAGTAAATTTTAATTGCAAGATCATAGCTAGTTTTGAAGATATTAAAGTTTCCATTTTTGAAGGGTGTGATGAAAGGTTTAAATTTAATTTTGAGGAATTTAGACCTTCTAAAATGCCTTTAAAAGTGGGAATAAACAACATAGCCAATTAAAAGGTGATAGAACACTTCATGAGCTTTCCAACGCTTCAAACAATTCATCAATCAGACACACAGTTCATAAGTTATGGCCTCTGGAAGTTTGGACTCTTGAAATAAGAAATATAAAATGCATCAAACACATAAATAAGTTGTAAAAGGGAGGGCACATGTTGATGTGTGTTTTGACACATCATAGGGCATCTAGATTGGAGATAAGGTTGACTCTACTTTATTAGGTGGTTTTAGCCTATGATTTTGTAATACCGCTTGATGACTTCTTGTATTGTATCTCCTATATATGAAGTGTGTGAGATAGAGGTTCTGTGTAAGAGTCTTATGGCTATTGAGTTGCCTCTAAATCTCTGATTAGTGGTACTCCTACAAAGATCTTGTTGTGCAAGTGTATTGTAATATGTTATTGATTGCTGAATAATATATTGAGCTGCTTTTGGAGTGTGGGGTTTTTCTCCCGAAAGGGTTTTCCCCACGTAAATAATTGTGTTGTGGTATGCATGTTATTATGTCTATTTTTGTTAAGTTTTTATAATTTTTGTAATGATCTGTAAAATTCTTTGCATTACCCTCCTGTCAAGGTTAGTGTAGGAAGTTGTTTCGCTACTTAACTTCCTTACACTCCTAGCCCTTTCGAGTTTTATGCATCACATGGATACTAGATGAGACATATGTTGGTATAACACATCAACATCAGGTGATAAGTGATTTTCATAAAAAAACAGAATTATTTATATAGCGAACCAAAACAAAGTACCTCTTGGTCCATTCCCTCTCATAAGATGAGAAGCGAACCCTCTAAAGACAATACCAATTTCTCGTAAACCCAAGATCCAATGGAAGGCAAGGGGAGAGGATACTTTTGTTATTATCTCACGGTTCTAAACAAAAATGTGCCAAAAGCATAGGACACTTCAAAAAAATTTCATTTACCCTTCAACAAACAAAGAAAATGATTAATGAAAACCATGCGAGCCTAATTAAACTAGAAAAGACAAACACACATCTAAATTGCCCCTGCAAGACAATGATTAGTAGTTTCAATGATTACCCCAACCTACAAGGAAACTTGTTAGGTTAATTTTAAAAACCCCAAAATGAAATGTGAAAGGGGCGTTCGATAAAATGATAGAAACAACTACACCACTTTGTTAGCCCACAAGGGTTAGGACAAAAGCAAATCAAATCTGGAATTTAACCTTAATTTTTTAAAGATATGATTTTTCATGAATTATTTTGCATCTCAATTAAAATAAAAAAGAACAAACCACCTCTAGAATGCTGAGATCTTTCCAGAAATATAAGAAAATCCAAAAGATTTGCTAATTTACTCCCAAAATTATTTTTTTTAATGAAAAATCATGAAAAAACCATAAATAAATCAAAGTTGATCCAAAAAATTTGATTTTTGTACTGAGAACTCTTGATACCATTCCAACCCTGTAAATAAATTTTTGTGCATAAATTCCTAGCTGTTTGTGAGATATGGTCAAATCATTGCAAAACCCTAATTTTTAAAGATCTAATTCTTAATGAAATATTTGGCACCAAAATTAAAAGCACAAAGAATAGATCCCCTCTATAATTCTGATATTTTTCCATAAATATAAGAAAATTTGAAAAAATCGCCAATTTACTCAAATTATTTTTCTATGAAAAATCATAAATAATTCAAAACTAATCCAAAAAATTTGATTTTCGGACGAAGAACTCTTGATACCATTCCAAAACTGCAAAAAATAATTTGTGTAGAAATTGTAGACACCTATAAATGTCTCATTACTAACACGCTAATTATTCCTCTTTATTGATTAAATAATTCTTCAATTCTTTAATTAATCTAATTAAATTCTTCTAATTAACATTTCATCACATTTATTCATCATATTTTAATTATACAATTTCACCTTAATCGTTTAATCATTTAACCCCTTTCTTATATTAATTAAATATTCATTATTTAATTAATTTCAATTTAATTCCTTTAATTAAATAATCTTAATTATTTAATTAATTTCAATTTCTAATAATTTAATAGTTTCTTTAGATTATTTAATTATATAATTCATTCTTTTCATTAATATTTGAATTCAAAATCCCCTAATGCTAATTTCAATTAATAAATGTTCATTTCAATTTCATGATTCAAAAATCAAAATTCAACTCAAATGAAAATCAAAATTGAATTTCAAATAAATTTCCTAGAGCACATGTTGAAATCCTAATTGGCACTAACTTTCAATCTAAATAGGCAATCTATTTAGTCAACTTCCCAATCAATTCAATCATCTCCCTAGTTAACTCAGTTAACTCCTCAATCACCTTTTTCAACTCCCTATCAGCTTTTTGGAACAAATCAATCAAATTAGTTAACTCTTCAATCAACTCAATTCATTGATCAATATATTCAATCATCTAATCAATCAGTCCAGTCAACTCATCAATCAAATGAGTTTATCTCTCAATCAATTATGTCTCAAGCAATCTTCACCATTGATCAATTTTGTTCTTAAATCAATCTTGACCGTCCATTCCTCTCATCCAAAATCTATAAATTGAGCATCCATTTCCCAATTTCAATAATCAAAAACTTCAAATTCTTGTGTCAATCTTATGCAGGTTAGCATCACAATACTGAGAGCCATCATATCACAAGAAGTAGAAGGACAATGGAAGCAACTTGCATCTATGAGACATGGAGTTTTGATTGAATTTATCTATAGCCTTATTGTTTTTGATTGCATGCTTTCATTGATGTTATAAAATTCATTAATTAGATAGGATTCATATTTTCTTATTATTCTAGTTAATAGTGATGAATTTTTTCATAATGCAAACGGTGAACCCAATGTGAAACTACAACAATCTAACTTTTCTATCTATTTTCTGTGTTTTTGCAGATATAGTGTACGGACCTTCGCATTTGCACACAGGATTTCACATGCATATGCACAATATTTCACATGTGCTCATATGGAATTTCACATTTGTTGAGATGGTGTTTCTCTTTCATGCCTTGGGTGTTTTGCATTCATCCAAGGTAAAAGAAGAGTAAAGCATTTAGGTCATTTCTATTAGTTACTATATCGTCTCTAGTTTTCACAATTCTGGCTTGTTTGTTGATTAGTTATAGATTTTATTTAAAATGAATACAACCCCATGTCTTGTAAGATAAAAATCAATATTGTAGGATCTAGACAGCAGGCATAATGGAATTGACAACAAAGACATTACCAGAGAAATCAGAGAGCAAAACAATTATTAATAGAGCCGGAGTTGCAGATCGCCTATTTTTCGATATCAAAGACGTGTCCAAGCCTATATTTTGAAATACAGAATGATAGAGGGCACCAGATTAGCAATTTGTGAAAAATTAACTCTTTGTTTTGCAGAATCCGAATTGTAGTTTTTACATAGAAACGTGTTTTGCATGCCTTCAATTTTTGTTTCGCATCCATTAAAGTAGTATTTCGCAAGTGGGTAAGTGCAACAAGATGGTGAACAAAAAGAGGGGTATAAGTGGCCACTTTTTTTTCTTCTTCTTCTGAAAATAGGTAAACCTGAACTTCAAAGAGATAATTGAAGGTCATGCACTCAAAACTAGGAGTTGAGAAAATAATAAGAATTGTAGTACTCTAAATCTAGTTTCTAAACTACTAAAGTTTTTCTAAAATTGGATAAGATTAAGAGGGTCAAACCTCTCGCGCACGAAAAATTGTTCCTCATTTTTTCAGAAAAAACATAACATAGTAGTTTTCGTGCACTGCACAAAATATATAGTTAGATTTAGTATTTTGTAAAACCCTTTGGTAGGATGATAGGTAAGAGTGAGATCTATAAGTTGTGTATTTTTTTTAAATTTTCCGTTGAGTAATTTTTTTTCATGATTTTTTGAAGTGACCGCATCCTGAACATTTGGTACCTATTCGTGCGCTAGGCATAACTTGCATCAAAATAATCGAAAATGCAAACTTCTCTTTTTAAAAGTGTATAGAATCTATTGTAGAACAATAATATATAATTTATTTTGAATTTGGTCAAGTATATCAAACATTATTAAAAAAATGGTAAACATATGTCTGTGAGGACTGTTAAGGCACTGGTAAAGAAAATTAAAGTTTACTATGCTAATGTTGTCCAAAAATAGAAAAATTTATATGGTCAGAAAACTGAGAAGACGTGTGAAATTATGGTGGTAATTTTAGCTATGAACACTTGATCATTTGTAAACCTGATGATGACGAAGCTGAGAAATCATGTTGGAAGATGAAAAAACATGTGAAGGGACAAAAATAAAGAGAAAATGAGCTTGCAAGCCCTAGGGTCATTTTCCAACCCTCTTACCAAGCCAAAACCTGCACAGGTGATCTGCAATATAACCCGCTTAGGTTTTGAGAAACAAAAATTACTATTCATAGATTTACACAACCCGTACAGGCTATGTAGAATTCAAACCATCATTTTGAGTTTCACAAAACCCGTACTGGTTATGAAGACATCAAAATGTATGCTTGTAAACTTAGCATTTACTACACATATGTATAGACATACATATATAATATGTGGTTATGTATGTATATATGTATATCTATAGTTATATATACATATAATTATATAGATATATGTATATATGTTTGTATACATGCATGTCTCTCTTCTTTTCCTCTCTCTCTCTCTCATCTTCCTTCCCTCATCACTGTCTTTGTCTATTTTGAGCTCTATTGTTCTCCTTGAGTTCTATCTCATCTCTCTCCCTCTCACACTTCTCTCTTTGTTGAGTCTCTCACCCTCTTCTCCTTCTCATTCTCTCTCTACCTCATGTCTCTCACCCTCTCCTCCTTCTCCCACTCTCTCTCCCTATCACATTCTCTCTCTCTCTCTCTCTCTCTCTCTCTCTCTCTCTCTCTCTCTCTTCCCCTCCCTCTGTTGGTATTTTGATGATGTTTAGTTGTGATTGTCATTGATGGACACACACTTATTTGATGTATGAATTATTCTCAATCGGTATTATATGTCATTAAATGTATACTTTATTTGTTGAAGACTATCGATGTTTTACAGAAGATGCTTATCGATCAAAGCATGACCAAAGACCCCAAGCAGTATGAAGATCTCAAAGTGGAATGAAGATGCCGCGCGACAGTTAATCTTTTGATTGGAACACTATGTTCCAGTTTTCCAGTCTTCACTTGTTAACCCGTAATCGGTATACTATAATTGTAATGTGTGATGAGTTATCATCCACTGACACTTTGGCGATGTTTATGTGTCATGTTACCAAATGTGTCTAGATGCATTGTACCTAGGAAATTATAGTCTAATATTATTGGACCGACATGAAATCAAGTTCCTATATGAGGACATCATGTCTAGGGTTTTAAAAAAATTGAAGTGTGCAAATGAAGATAAGGTCTGTGCGAGAAAATGTCTCACACAACAGAGATAGAGAGTGTGAAATATAGAAGAGTGAAGTACTATTGAAATGCATTATCAAGGATTTTCCAAGGGGCTAATCAAGCATTTTGTGCTACTGTCTAGATCATTCACTTGATTACTAATATCTTCGACAAGTCTAAAACCCTTAACTAGGTAGGCCCAGCCAAGCCTATTGTAAATCCTCTAACAAGGTGGTTCACAGTTGTGGATTAGAAATCCTCTAACAGGGTAGTCTTTAACATGACTTATCTCCTAACAAAGATCTAGATTCCTAACAAGATCTTTTCTGGTGAAGAACATTGTAAGACCTTAACTGGTCTGACCTTAACCGGTCTGGTTACTATTCTGTAGATAGTTGACTTGTGAGTTTTACTCACTGTGGTTTTTTCCCATTTGGGTTTCCACGTCAAAACATATTGTGTTATGGTGATTGTGCTTTTGTGGGCAAATGCTTTATTTTCCATTTGGCTTGTTTATGTTTTAACCAGTTTATTGTTTAATCTGCTACATCGGTCTGGATTTAAACTACTTAAGAGTTTGTTTATGTTTTTTGGCATACTAATTCACCCCCCCTCTTAGTATTCAACAATTGGTATTAGAGCCAACCTTTCTATAAGTCTAACCACTTGGAAGGAGATATGGGAGAATACAACATGAGGGAACTCACTCATCATCTTACTAATTCTGAGAGAGCCTACGATGAACTCAAAGTCAAGTATAAAGCCTCTTTGGACAAGAGAAGAGAACTTGTTGAGAAATTGATGGAATTTACTAAAAATAGCTCTTTTGATGAAGCAGACATGGAGGCCCTAGTAAGAGAAGTGGAAAAACTAAATGAATCCAAAACTAACCTAAGGAGGTAGTTGGAAGGACTGCCTATCAGGATGAGTTAGGAGCTATAAAACAAAAGAAAAGCCAAAGATTTGGTAAAGGACAAGGAGCATGAGATCTTTAAATTGAAACAAGAAATCGGCACCAGTACCGCCTATTTGCAGGAGCATAAAGAAGAGAAAGAAGAAATACAAGCTGAACTGAATGCAGCTATTTCTCAAAATGAAACCTTGGTGGAGACCAATGATGCTCTTTCCAAGGAACTTGCTGAGACAAAGGAGATACTTGCTAAGTTCAACGGAAGTGCTAATAAGTTAGAACAAAAGCTAGAATCGGTAAAACCATCAAAGGATACCACTGGAGAAGGTGAGACCTCTAGAACCAAGAGTGATGCACTAAAGAAGCAATCAACACGTAAGAACAACAGCGGGAGTAAAGGTAAGCAAAAGTTTAAACCTGTTTTCTTTAACTGTCTTAAGGAAGGACATACTTCCAATGTATGTAGGAGCAAAGCTTACAATAACTTTCCTTACTTTCAAAACAATGTGGCTAGATCTGGTAGATTTAATGGTCACTATTATGCATGCAACAAGTTTGGGCATAAAACTTTTGAGTGCAGGTCGGTTATGAACAACTTTGGAAGTTATCCACCAAGAGCTAAAGGAGTTGTCCCGGAACTTCCTAAAAACTAGAACCCAAACCGGTACAAAACCGTAGAAATTGTAGACACCTATAAATGTCTCATTACTAACACGCTAATTATTCCTCTTTATTGATTAAATAATTCTTCAATTCTTTAATTAATCTAATTAAATTCTTCTAATTAACATTTCATCACATTTATTCATCATATTTTAATTATACAATTTCACCTTAATCGTTTAATCATTTAACCCCTTTCATATATTAATTAAATATTCATTATTTAATTAATTTCAATTTCTAATAATTTAATAGTTTCTTTAGATTATTTAATTATATAATTCATTCTTTTCATTAATATTCGAATTCAAAATCCCCTAATGCTAATTTCAATTAATAAATGTTAATTTCAATTTCATGATTCAAAAATCAAAATTCAACTCAAATGAAAATCAAAATTGAATTTCAAATAAATTTCCTAGAGCACATGTTGAAATCCTAACTGGCACTAACTTTCAATCTGAATAGGCAATCTATTTAGTCAACTTCCCAATCAATTCAGTCATCTCCCTAGTTAACTCAGTTAACTCCTCGATCACCTTTTTCAACTCCCTATCAACTTTTTGGAACAAATCAATCAAATTAGTTAACTCTTCAATCAACTCAGTTCATTGATCAATATATTCAATCATCTAATCAATCAATCCAGTCAACTCATCAATCAAATGAGTTTATCTCTCAATCAATTATGTCTCAAGCAATCTTCACCATTGATCAATTTTGTTCTTAAATCAATCTTTACTGTCCATTCCTCTCATCCAAAATCTATAAATTGAGCATCCATTTCCCAATTTCAATAATCAAAAACTTCAAATTCTTGTGTCAATCTTATGCAGGTTAGCATTGCAATACTGAGAGCCATCATACCACGAGAAGTAGAAGGACAATGGAAGCAACTTGCATCTATGAGACAGGGAGTTTTGATTGAATTTATCTATAGCCTTATTGTTTTTGATTGCATGCTTTCATTGATGTTATAAAATTCATTAATTAGATAGGATTCATATTTTCTTATTATTCTAGTTAATAGTGATGAATTTTTTCGTAATGCAAATGGTGAACCCAATGTGAAACTACAACAATCTAACTTTTCCATCTATTTTCTGTGTTTTTGCAGATACAGTGTACGGACCTTCGCATTTGCACACAGGATTTCACATGCATATGCACAATATTTCACATGTATATGCACAATATTTCACATGTGCTCATATGGAATTTCACATTTGTTGAGATGGTGTTTCTCTTTCATGCCTTGGGTGTTTTGCATTCATCCAAGGTAAAAGAATAGTAAAGCATTTAGGTCATTTCTATTAGTTACTATGTCGTCTCTAGTTTTCACAATTCTGGCTCGTTTGTTGATTAATTACAGATTTTATTTAAAATGAATACAACCCCATGTCTTGTAAGATAAAAATCAATATTGTAGGATCTAGACAACAGGCAGAACACAATTGACAACAAAGACATTACCAGAGAAATCAGAGAGCAAAACAATTATTAATAGAGTTGGAGTTGCAGATTGCCTATTTTTCGATATCAAAGACGTGTCCAAGCCTATATTTTGAAATTCAGAATGATAGAGGGCACCAAATTAGCAATTTGTGAAAAATTAACTCTCTGT
Organism: Cryptomeria japonica; assembly: GCF_030272615.1. Taxonomy (NCBI): domain Eukaryota; kingdom Viridiplantae; phylum Streptophyta; class Pinopsida; order Cupressales; family Cupressaceae; genus Cryptomeria; species Cryptomeria japonica. The sequence goes on from NC_081414.1 coordinate 336,665,437, forward strand.
TTTGTAGAATCCGAATTGCAGTTTTTACATAGAAACGTATTTTGCATGCCTTCAATTTTTGTTTCGCGTCCGTTAAAGTAGTATTTCGCAAGTGGGTAAGTGCAACAAGATGGTGAACAAAAACGGGGGTATAAGTGGCCACTTTTTTTCTTCTTCTTCTTCTTTTGAAAACAGGTAAACTTGAACTTCAAAGAGATAATTGAAGGTCATGCACTCAAAACTAGGAGTTGAGAAAATAATAAGAATTGTAGTACTCTAAATCTAGTTTCTAAACTACTAAAGTTTTTAAAAATTGGATAAGATTAAGAGGGTCAAACCTCCCGCGCACGAAAAATTGTTCCTCATTTTTTCAGAAAAAACATAACATAGTAGTTTTCGTGCGCTGCACAAAATATATAGTTAGATTTAGTATTTTGTAAAACCCTTTGTTAGGATGATAGGTAAGAGTGAGATCTATAAGGTGTGTATTTTTTTTTAATTTTCAGTTGAGTAATTTTTTTTCATGATTTTTTGAAGTGACCGCATCTTGAACATTTGGTACCTATTCGTGCATTGGGTATAACTTGCATCAAAATAATCGAAAATGCTAACTTCTTTTTTTAAAAGTGTATAGAATCTATTATAGAACAATAATATATAATTTATTTTGAATTTGGTCAAGTATATCAAACGTTATTAAAAAAATGGTAAACATATGTCTGTGAGGATTGTTAAGGCACTGGTAAAGAAAATTAAAGTTTACTATGCTAATGTTGTCCAAAAATAGAAAAATTTATATGGTCAGAAAGCTGAGAAGACGTGTGAGATTATGGTGGTAATTTTAGATATGACCACTTCATCATTTGTAAACCTGATGATGACAAAGTTGAGAAATCATGTTGGAAGATGAAAAAATGTGTGAAGGGACAAAAATAGAGAGAAAATGGGCTTGCAAGCCCTAGGGTCATTTTCCAACCCTCTTACCAAGCCAAAACCCGCACGGGTGATCTGCAATATAACCCGCTTAGGTTTTGAGAAACAAAAAGTACTATTCATAGTTTTACATAACCCGTACAAGCTATGTAGAATTCAAACCATCATTTTGAGTTTCACAAAACCTATATTGGTTATGAAGACATCAAAATGTATGCTTGCAAACTTAGGATTTACTACACATATGTATAGACATACATATATAATATGTTGTTATGTATTTATATATGTATATCTATAGTTATATATACATATAATTATATAGATATATGTATATATGTTTGTATACATGCATGTCTCTCTTCTTTTCCTCTCTCTCTCGTCTTCCTTCCCCCATCACCGTCTTTGTCTATTCTGAGCCCTATTGTTCTCCTTGAGTTCTATCTCATCTCTCTCCCCCTCACACTTCTCTCTTTGTTGAGTCTCTCACCCTCTTCTCCTTCTCGTTATCTCTCTACCTCATGTCTCTCACCCTCTCCTCATTCTCCTACTCTCTCTCTCTATCACATTCTCTCTCTCTCTCTCTCTCTCTCTCTCTTGTTATCCTATCCTATTCCCACCCTCTCCCCCTTCTCTCTCTCTCTTTCTCTTCCCCTCCCTCTATTGGTATTTTGATGATGTTTAGTTGTGATTGTCATTGATGGACACACACTTATTTGATGTATGAATTATTCTCAATCGGTAGTTATTCCAATCGATATTATATGTCATTAAATGTATACTTTATTTGTTGAAGACTATCGGTGCTTTGTAGAAGATGCTTATCGATCAAAGCATGACCAAAGACGCCAAGCAGTATGAAGATCTTAAAGCGGAATGAAGATGCTGAGCGACAGTTAATCTTTTGATTGGAACACTATGTTCCAGTTTTCCAGTCTTCACTTGTTAACCCATAATCGGTATACTATAATTGTAATATGTGATGAGTTATCATCCACCGACATTTTGGTGATGTTTATGTGTCATGTTACCAAATGTGTCTAGATGCACTATAACTAGGAAATTATTGTCTAATATTATTGGACTGACATAAAATCAGGTTCCTATATGAGGACATCATGTCTAGGGTTTTAAAAAAATTGAAGTGTGCAAACGAAGATAAGGTCTGTACGAGAAAAGGTCTCACACAACAGAGATAGAGAGTGTGAAATATAGAAGACTGAAGTACTACTGAAATGCATTATCAAGGAGTTGCCAAGGAGCTAATCAAGCATTTTGTGCTACTATCTAGATCATTCACTTGTTGATTACTAATATCTTTGACAAGTCTGAAACCCTTAACTGGGTAGGCCCAGCCAAGCCTATAGTAAATCCTCTAACAAGGTGGTTCACAGTTTGTGGATCTGAAATCCTCTAATAGGGTAGTCTTTAACATGACTTATCTCCTAACAAAGATCTAGATTCCTAACAAGATTTGTTCTAGTGAAGAACATTGTAAGACCTTAACTAGTTTGACCTTAATCGGTCTGGTTACTATTCTACAGATAGTTAACTTGTGAGTTTTACTCACCATGGTTTTTTCCCATTTGGGTTTCCACGTCGAAACATATTGTGTTATGGTGATTGTGCTTTTGTGGGCGAATGCTTTATTTTCTATTTGGCTTGTTTATGTTTTAACCAGTTTATTGTTCAATCTACTACACCGGTCTGGATTTAAACTGCTTAAGAGTTTGTTTAAGTTTTTTGGCATACTAATTCACCCCCCCTCTTAGTATTCAACAATTGGTATCAGAGCCAACCTTTTTATAAGTCTAACCACTTGGAAGGAGATATGGGAGAATACAACATGAGGGAACTCACTCATCATCTTACTGATTTTGAGAGAGTCTATGATGAACTCAAAGTCAAGTATAAATCCTCTTTGGCCAAGAGAAGAGAACTTGTTGATAAATTGATGGAATTTACTGAAAATAGCTCTTTTGATGAAGCAGACATGGAGGCCCTAGTAAGAGAAGTGGAAAAACTAAATGAATCCAAAACTAACCTAAGGAGGTAGTTGGAAGGACTGACTATCAGGATGAGTCAAAAGCTATAAAATAGAAGAAAAGCCAAAGATTTGGTAAAGGACAAGGAGCATGAGATCTTTAAATTGAAACAAGAAATCAGTACCATTACCGCCTATTTGCAGGAGCATAAAGAAGAGAAAGAAGAAATTCAAGCTGAACTGAATGCAACTATTTCTCAAAATGAAACCTTGGTGGAGACCAATGATGCTCTTTCCAAGGAACTTGCTGAGACAAAGGAGATACTTGCTAAGTTCAACTGAAGTGCTGATAAGTTAGAACAAAACCTAGAATCAGTAAAACCATCAAAGGATACCACTAGACTTGGTTTCTCTGGATACGAGGAAGGTGAGACCTCTAGAACCAAGAGTGATGCACTAAAGAAGCAATCGGTACCTAAAAACAATAGCGGGAGTAAAGGTAAGCAAAAGTTTAAACCTGCTTTCTTTAATTGTCTTAAGGAAGGACATACTTCCAATGTTTGTAGGAGCAAGGCTTACAATAACTTTCCTTACTTTCAAAACAATGTGGCTAGATCTGGTAGATTTATTGGTCACTGTTATGCATGCAACAAGTTTGGGCATAGAGCTTTTGAGTGTAGGTCGGTTATGAACAAATCTGGAAGTTATCCACCAAGAGCTAAAGGAGTAGTCCCGGAACTTCCTAAAAACCAGAACCCAAACCGGTATAGAACCTATGACCACTGGTCAAATGGTTATGAAGCGGCAACTAGTTGGAGAGAAACCTGTTTTATCTGTCGTAGTAGTGGTCACAATACTGCAACATGCAGAAGGAAGAATGGAAATGTGAACAACAAACCATGGAGAACACCTGGAATGGTATGCTATCATTGCAATAAACTAGGACACACTGCTAGAGCATGCAGATTGAGAAAGAATCTATCGGGAGACATACCGATTAACCCAAAGGGAAGATTGATGTTGAAACCATTCAGGAGGATATGGATAAAACTTGGAAAAATAAATCTGAAGAGAAGCCACAAGATGTACTAGTTTCCGCATCTAGTGTGAAAATCCCTGAACCAACAAACTGAGCTTCAAAAAGCTTAGGGGGAACATATCGGTAAAATGTTTCAAACCCCCAGAGTATATCGGTAAAGTGCCTTTATCGATATTTGTTACCTATCAACCAACATAAGAAATGAAGTGGTAAAAGGTAAAATTAGGATTTGAGTCCTAATGATGATGCATTTATTATGGTAGGTGGGAGCATGTTTAAAAAGTGACTTTTGTCATCATTTTTACTTACCTATTTTCAGAGAAGAATTTTCTAGTCTGAACAGCGCAACCAGAGCGATTCATCTTGCATTCGAAAGAATTCAGAAAAGAATCTTGCACAAGATTTTGCAGTCATTTCAAGCTATTAGTGTGGAAGTCAAAGTGGTAAACAAGCTTTCGAAGAAGTGTGTTGTGCTCAACATCGGCAAACCCTAAGTTTGGAGTGTGAAGGTATTTCTCATTGAAACATTCTTGTCATTTGAAATCTTTTAGAAATGGCATTTCTGCATCTAAAATCCCTTCTAGTTCTACTGAACCCGAGGATGCACTTGGGCTTCTTAAAAAGAAGATGAAATATAATGCCCTATCTCAAATTCCCATCGGAGTCATTGTCAAAGGCGATGTTTCAGGATATATTGATTGAAACTAGAAGACCTAGGGTCCCTAGTAGTTCACTCCTAGTTGAGTCTGTTCTATGGAGATGATAAGAAGATTAAACCTAAATATAACATAATAGAGAAGAAGAAATTGCATAATGCAGTATATTTTCTTGAAGAATTTACAAAAGAACACATCAGGATTATCCTTAGCAAGGTTCATGGTGATAAGATGTACCTTGAGAGAACCCATGATATTACATCGAAGGTAATTCATGTCATGACCGGATTCTGCAATGTCGGGGAAGTCTCCGTTCTTCGAAAGATCACCAAAATCAAAATGACAAATCTCACCGGTTCTGTAAGTGATCAACAAGAAATGACGGTCAACACCATTAGAGATGATTTTGTGAAGTATGCATGCATGGTAATCAGGTATAGAATATTCTATGCTAGCAGAATGAATTATGTTCCTTCAGCCATGGTGCATACCGCTTACATGATGATAAAGGAAAATGCAGAATGTGACTTATGTACTTGTATGCAGAAACAACTCATTGATAACCTGAAGTCGATCAAATCGGACAAAACCCAAAGGTTTAAGTTTGGTCAACTACTCATCGGTTTATTTTTCTACTTTCAAGGATTTTTTCCTTGAGTTGGTGATATTCAATGGTCAACTGACCTACCAGTTTCCAGATAAATAAAGGAGAGTCTGCAAGTAGTGGGAACTACATATCCAGAGACTTTGAACAAATATTTTGATGAGTTCAAACTAAAGATGAACTAGAGAATGAGAATATCTGGTGATCTAGTTAAGAAATATGAAGATGACATATGTTTCACCATCAAAACAGATCACTGCATAATGGAAGTGGTCGAACCCAGAGAAGATGTAGTTGGGCCTATGGGATATGAAGTGGTAAATGATATACTGACAAGGTATGCCTCTACCCTACTTGCTTCACCACTAGATCCCAAGAAGAAGAGGACCAATACTTACTTAGAAAGGATCAAATCTATTGAGGTACCAAAGCAGAAGAAGAATAAAGTAGTGCCATCGACATCGACACCAGTTGCATCTACTACCAGTCCTAAAGTGACCAAAAGGTCACCAACAAAAAAGAAACCAGAGGCTATTCCGACAAAGGTATTCGAAAGAAAGAGGAAAACCAGGAATAACTCACTGAATTTAGAAGGCAATGAACCAGAGGTAGAAGTAAAGAAGACAAGACAATCAATCAAGAAGACGAAGTCGATCGGTCATGTACCAACAACTTCTGCACTAGTAAATTTAGATATTTCCTCTTACAAACCTATGACACATTGTCAAAGGACCATAAAGAATATTAGAAGAAAAGTTCTTAATGATTTAAAAGAATATTTTGATGATTTCAATGATAGTGAAAAGGAGGATGTTGAACAAGAACTTATTAGATATTTATGTATTAATGATCAGCCACCTTCTGAAATTAAATCAGTTACTTCTAAATCTTTGTATGATTCTTTGGACAACAAATGGCACATTGCCATTGAAAAAGAGAAAGACATCAAGGAGAAAGTTTTTTCTCAATATTTTCCAGATGCCTCTAACTCAGAATTATTTGAAATTATTAATAAGTACAAAGGAATTTTCTTCATGAGAAGAAGAAGACTTCAGCTACTCAAAGGCAAAACTTCTGAAGTGGAAAAATACACCCATTTGCAGGTTAAAGCTTCTGTCAAAATGCAACAAGTATCTAAAGCTAATCGACTGTCTGAGCAAGAGCCTGACCTATCCACAGCCAAACTGGATGAAGTCCTTGATAGTCTGGGTGAAAGAATGGCAAAACAAAATGAACCCATTGATGTTGATGCACTGGAAATTGAGGATATCACTCCAGATGAGGAAAAAGTTGAAAAAGAGAGAATGGAAAAAGAAAAGGATGAGAAAATGGAAAAAGAGAAACAAGAAAAAGAGAAAGCAGAGAAAGAAAAGCAAGAGAAAGAGCAAGCGGAGAAAGCGAGATAAGAAGAGAAGAAGAAGGAAGAAGAGAAAAAGAAAGAAGAAGAAAAGAGGAAGGAGGAAGTAGAGAAGGAAACGAAAGAGGAGAAAAAGAAAAAAGAAGAGCGGAAGAAAGAAGAGGAGAAGAGGAGAGTGGAAGAGGAGAAAGTGAAGGCCGCCAAGGTAGCCCAAGAAAAGGAAGAAGAGGAGAAGAAAAGACAAGTGGAGATCAAGGCAAAGGAAGGAGGATAGACTCTGAAGGTAACTGGAGATCAAGCCAAGCAGGTTGATTCCACCGGTCACACCAATTTGACTCTTGCCTGTCTGACTTAGTCAGTTAATGAGACTGAGCTACTGTAGAGCATTCAACTAGTGCAGGAGAGATTGGAAGAACTGGGGAAAAAGAAAGAGCAGGATGTCATTCAGTTTGTTGTTGACACCCTTTCCAATCTAATCCCTGGTACTAACCTCACCGACCATGCTCAAACTTCTTTGCATAGTAGTGGATGACCAAGTACAATGTTTGGAAGATGCTGCCCAGGCCACTACAAAGAAAATTCATGAAAAGGCACTCATAGTTGCCTTAGTAAAACAAATGGATGAAGATAGGGCACAACTACTTAAGAAAAAAGGTGATATAAGTTCAACCATGAGTGAAGGTAACCTACTCTTGAGTAAAATCTGTCAACCTCACCTGTTTTGTGAAGATGCTATGAAACAAAATACTCAAGAATTACATAAGTATAGCGACAAATTAAAACTTCCCTATGATCTGTTCACAATATATGGACAAACTGTTCATACTCACCAACATTAGATTGCAAACCTTGACTCAGAGATCTACAAACAGACTCGAGATCTGCAGGAGCTCCAGTTGCTCCTATTGCCAAAATTATAGGTTCTTCAGAAGTGCTTCCTGAACTTGGAAGCTATTACCATGACATAGGAGATGAGTACCATCGATGCAATGGAAGAATTGGCCTTCCAGTTGAAGACCGAGAGTGAAATTGTTGCCTCACTTCTTGAGTCATGGTCTTCAAACATGAAGACTTTTATGCAAAAATTTAAATCTCTTTTTGAAAAGTTTTATTCTTTATTGTCATGAACACATACTCTATTTTTATATTATGCAAAAAGGGGGAATATTTTGCATTACTTTGTCATTGTTGGCAAAGGGGGAGTAGTGTATATTAGAATTTTGGTGAGTATTACAATTTCATGCACATACTTGTATTTTTTCTGCAAAGGGAGTAGTGTATATGCTTAGAGGGAGTAAGTTTTATTATGACATCTATTTTTGTTTTGTAAATACTTAGATGTCAAAATTTTCCTAAGTGTTGCCATCAATGCCAAAGGGGGAGATTGTTGGTATTTTGATGATGTTTAGTTGTGATTGTCATTGATGGACACACATTTATTTGATGTATGAATTATTCTCAACCGACAGTTATTCCAACCGGTATTATATGTCATTAAATGTATAGTCTTTATTTGTTGAAGACTATCAGTTTTTTGTAGAAGATGCTTACCGGTCAAAGCATGAACGAAGACCCCAAGCAGTATGAAGATCTCAAAGCGGAATGAAGACGTTGAGTGATAGTTAATCTTTTGATTGGAACACTATGTTCCAGTTTTCCAATCTTCACTTGTTAACCGGTAATCGATATACTATAATTGTAACGTGTGATGAGTTATCATCCGCCGATACTTTGGCGGTGTTTTTGTGTCGTGTTACCAAATGTGTCTAGATACACTGTACCTAGGAAATAATAGTCTAATCTTATTGGACCGACATGAAATCAGGTTCCTATATGAGGACATCATGTCTAGGGTTTTAAAAAAATTGAAGTGTGTGAACGAAGATAAGGTTTGTGCGAGAAAAGGTCTCACACAACAAAGATAGAGAGTTTAAAATATAGAAGACTGAAGTAATGCTGGAATGCATTATCAAGGAGCTGCCAAGGATCTAATCAAGCATTTTGTGCTACTGTCTAGATCATTCATTTGTTGATTACTAATATCTTTGACAAGTCTGAAACCCTTAACCAGGTAGGCCTAGCCAAGCCTATTATAAATCCTCTAACAATGTGGTTCACAGTTGTGGATCTAAAATCCTCTAACAGGGTAGTCTTTAATAGGACTTATCTCCTAACAGAGATCTAGATTCTTAACAGGATCTGTTCTGGTGAAGAACATTGTAAGGCCTTAACTGGTCTGGTTACTATTCTGCAAATAGTTGACTTGTGAGTTTTACTCACCATGGTTTTTTTTCCATTTGAGTTTCCACGTTAAAACATCTTGTGTTATGGTGATTGTGCTTCTATGGATGAATGCTTTATTTTCTATTTGGCTTGTTTATGTTTTAACCAATTTATTGTTTAATCTGCTACACCGGTTTGGAGTTAAACTGCTTAAGAGTTTGTTGAAGTTTTTTGGCATACTAATTCATCCCCCCTCTTAGTATTCATCACCCTCACCCTCTCCCCCCTCTCCCTCCCCCTCTCATTATCTTATCTTATTCTCTCTCTCCCTCCCCTCTCTCTCTCCTATTCTCTATCTCTCTCCCCCTCTCCCTCTCTCCCAATCTCCTCTCTCTCTCCCTCCCTCTCTCCCTCCCCCTCTTCTTATCCTATTCTCTCCCTCTCTTCATATTCCTTATTCTCTCTCTCTCACGCCCTCTCCCCCCTACTCTCTCTCTCACCCCTCTCTTTATCCTATTCTCTTCCTATCCTATTCTATCCCTCGCTTCCTATCCCCCCCTCTCTCTCTCTCTTAATCCTATTTTCACCCTCTCTCCCTTCTCTTTCTTTCCCTATATTTCTCCCTCTCTTCCTATCCCATTTTGTCTCTGTCTCTAACTATGTCTCTCCCTCCCGCTCTCCTTATCGTATTCTATCCCTCTCTTCCTACCCCCTACTCTCTCTCTCTCTCTCCACTTCCTCTTTGGTTCCTAGTTTTGCATAACCTGTACGAGTTATGCAGAAATAAGGCCAAAACTTCTAGTTTTGCATAACCTGCATGAGTTATGAGAAATTGTGAACGTTTCCATTAGGTTTGCAGAAATTTTTATTTATTTATTTATTATTTTTGGCTACCAATCCTAGCACATTTTTTAATTTCATGGAACACACGCATTCATTTTAATTTCATAGAACGCATGCATTCATTTATTTTGTCGCATGCGTTCAATTTTTATATTGAATAAGATTGGTAATTTTAATTTCATTTTTGTTTATGTGCTTTATCTTTGATTTGATTTTTTGGTGCTATTGATGGTTTGTCTTCAGCGTGTGGCAAGGATAACAGAGAAATTTCAATTAGCCAAAGATTTAAATCACACTACTAACTCATGTGCTTGTAGGATGTGTTTGTTTTCATTTTAATAGTTTCACACTTCAATTTGGTGCAATAAAATGGACATGTGGGTGCTATTCACATTTCAATTTTTTGTCATATTTGTTCTACTTTGCACACTAACTATGTTTTGTAGGAATGCAATATACAAGAACCTCCTAAGTCAGTAAGAGAATTTATTTCAAGTGTGCTATGTAATAGATATGATGATTGCATTTATTATAAGATGCCTTATTTGGAAGGTTCTTGTGTTATATGTGGTGGTTTGCAACATTTACCAAGATGTGTACATTTGGAGAGCACACATGAAATTGGTAAGAAACTAGTTTCTTTTGGAAAATACAAGACAAACACATATGGAGTTAAAGATGGAAAAGATTTGAAGAGATGTGAGCTAGTAAAAAATGATATATGTGTAGCTAAATTTATGAAAATATTTCAAAAGAAACTAGTTTATGAGTACATAATACATACACATAGAGCTTAATGGTTAGATGAGAAATTCAAGTTATGTAAGGGCACATTTCCTCTTAGCACCATTGTCTCTATCGTTGATTTTGCTGAAAATTATACACGACAACCTCAAAATGAAATGCAGTCTATGTATTATCATTCTACACAAGTTTATATTTTTGTACACATAAAATTCATGCATGTAGATGATATCACAGAGGAGGATATAAAGGTTGTGAGAGAGTATCACTTTTACATAAGTGATAATCGTACTCATTCATCAAAGTTTGTCCAAGGATGCTTTATGGTGCAGGAGCACCTAGTTGAGCAAAACTCTCATTTTTGAGTATTTAATGCTTTCATGTTTGTAATGTCTTGTGTCAAGTTTATAATGTTGTTTTATGTTTTTGTGTGTCTTTTCTAGTGGTTTTGATCTCATTTTGGGCTCAAGAGGTCAAGTTTTGCCTTTTAGGCTTTGAGTTGACAATTTCTGGCAAAAATGTGCAAAATTGCCAAAAAGGTCTTCTAATGCTTTCCAAAGCATTGAAACATGTTTGATAAGTTTTTTTAAGCATTTCTAAGGTGTTTAGACAAGTTGATAAGGTTATATTGTCAAAATTGTCTTTTGGAGCAAGAAATGTTGTCATTTGGGCTTGCAAAAGTTGTCAAAGTTGTCATTTTTAGGTTTTTCTAGTAAAATACAGTTGTGGAAGCCTCATGTCCATACAAGGCTTGGTAACTAATTGGAAACACTATAAAAATTCCTCCCTTTTCCTTAAGAAAGGTTGGTGATTGTATAAACAAGAGAAACTTAATAGAAATCATGAAATTTTGGCTTTTATGACTGTTTTTTCCTTCCTTGGAGTAACAGTCTGTACTGTAGCACTCTAGTCCATACTGTACCTCTTGGAAAGTGTGCATAGTAGTTTTAAAATGCTCTCTAATTTATTTTTGTTCTAGTTTCCTTTGGCAAATTGATTGTACAAAATTATTTCACTTCTATGTGTTCTTTGCCCTGCCAAGGGTTTGAGGTTACAAAATGCCACCACTTGACTAATTCAAGTCTGGGATCCCACAAAATGGATTTAGTAAACTTGGTACACATGTATATAGTGTAAATATGCTTCATCTTGTGCCAAAATGGTGTTTGGAAGAAGGATTTGAGTGAATACTAGGCAAGTATTGATTACTCGACTAGTAGCATGATCAAAAACTCAAAATTTGCACCCAAAAGTAATTTGGAGTGAACAAATGTATGAGGCAGAGGTCTGGACATATGGATAAGGGCGTTGAGAGTAACCTTGGTTGGTTAGAGCAGCTTGTTTCTACTAAACATACTCATTTTGTAGGCAAAACAATGAGTTCACTGTTTTTGTGAATTTGTTGATATTGTGTGCAACAAGTTCTTCAAATACCTTTCAATTTTTGAAAACTCTTCAAAATCATTGCTAAAGAGAATTTTATGAGTGTCTTGATGTTGTTTCATGCCATGAAGTGTTTGGAGTGAAGCATTAAAATTTTAAAAGTACAGACTTAACAGTGAACTAACTGTGACAGGGTTATGACAGTCATATACATGTTTTAGTTCCAGTTGTTTGTCAAGTGTTTGGTCTAATGATTGTAGGGAAGTAACAAGGGAAGGATTATTTTGGTGTGGCGGAATTTCTAATCCAGTTTGGAGGCTTGATTAGTGGAGTTGGGAAGAATTCTCTATGTTCTTTGGTCTAAACCCTACCAAACCCTACAATTATGCCACAAATAGTGGACAATCCTTATTTTGCACTAACAGTGGCCTAAACCATGAAAATACATTAGAATATACCTTTAAAATACCATCCAAATCAAGGTTGTTGGAGGAGAGACCCATCGTAGAGCAGGATAAGCAAAAAAGTGTCAATTACCCCTCCACGGGCTAGTAGCCCTTTTGACTGCATAACACACACTTTACACAAACCCGATTGCAAGGAGGACTTTGTGACTTATGAAAATTTATGAGGTCATTCAAAAATAGTGAAATAAGCAACATATAGACCCCTAGACAATGGGTAATCCCTTTTGGAGGTTTTGACCCTTGGTTGGTGAGTTGAGTAAACCAAATGCTATAGGCCTTAAACTAAGTTTGATTGTCAAACCTTGAGTAAATCTTGTTGCTCTACATGTCCATGTTGGAGTCTCCTAATGTACTTTGAAACAGTGAGTTGAATGCCAAAAGAACAGGGATTGAGAAATGTGTAGATGGGTGGAGTGAGCAATTGAAGAAAGTTTGAGCAAGGGTGTGAGTTTCCACCAAAAAGGGAGGTTGTTGGTGAAGACTTGTAGAGAGACCTGACTATTGTAACTAAACTTGATATTTGCAAACATAAGGAGTAGACATAAATAATACTTTTGTTTCCTATTGTAACTTCTTGACCAAAATTGGCCTTTTGAGCACTTGCCTTGCAACCTCCCTATCACTTTATAATTTTCTATGATAATTTAAAGGAACAAAACATACAATACAACCAACACTTAATATGGTCAAATAATTGCACCACACAATTCAAGAATGCAAGAATGTTTTATTGGTTGACAAGGATGCATATGACAAGCGGTGTACAAAATTTTTGGAATTTCACCGAGGTTGGACATGGTAAGAGAGAGCATGATGGTACAGGAGCATGTGTAAAAAGAGCCCTAGCTAGAGAATAATTGAAGTACGAAGGTGGTGCTGAGTTGATAGATGAAGAAATAATTGCACGATGGTGTAACTCTACGATGGGTCCAGGTAATCCAGGTACGTCAATGGTTCATAGATATTTTTGGTTGATCACTGAATCTAACATTGAAAACTATCTAGATTGTTGTACAGTTGCAGGATCAAGTGACATGCACTCATTTATGAGTTCAAATGCAATTCCACTACTAGTTTATATGAGACAAATGGTATGTTTTTTCTCTTCATGCATGTATTGTTTGTGGGAAGAATGTAAATCACAAGAGTGGGTTGACAAATGGTCTTGTAGACCATTGGTTCCCATTGATACATATCAAATTCCCAAAGCACTACAATTGAGCCAGATGGAGACATCAGTGGATTTTGACCATGTATCCAACCTAGTGGATTCAGGTGATTTTTTGAGTTAATTTTTTTGCAAGTATTCTTTTTGGTTCATTTTGTTGTACATCACACTTTATTTTTGGTATTAATTATCACTTTATAAAATGCAGGTCATGTATATGCAATTGTTGCAGAAGAGAACAATGAAGAAGGAACAGATTACTATTTGTGTCATTGTGTTGAGCCTAAAAGAAAATTGACAACCACAATCATTGACGAAGAGGATATTGAGTACCCAATAGGGTTTGTTGTCGTGACAGGAACATGGCTTAGGGGAATTCTGATGTTTGGTTGTTCAAGGACTTTGAAACAAACAGACATATTCTTCATTTCTCTAACCTTGTTGTTGCAACATTATTCATTTGATGAAGTATTGTGGCAGACCTCATAACAAGATTTTATGGAAATTTTGTGAATCTGACGACGAGGCAATACTTGACACAATACGGGTTAGAGTCGATTCTGAAGGCTCACTTGATTGATTCTACGGTTCAGAGTAGAATGGTTTTGAGAATTTTGTATATACCATCGACGAATTGTTCTACATTCATTTTTTGTATATATAAATGCCCATGAGCTGATTTGTACATGTTTAGGGGCATAATTTTGTATATTTAAATGGCAATGAGCTGATTTGTACATATTTAGATGCCAAATTTTGTATATTAAAATGACTAGGAATTGAATCGAACAATTGTAATGCTAAATGTTGTATAAAAGCCCATGAGATGATTTGTAAGACATTTTTTTGTATATTCAAATAGCCAAGAGTTGATTTGACCATATTTAGAGGCAATTTTTTGAATAATATGTGACAATTTTTTGTGACTATGTTTTGAGTTTATGTGATGTGATAAGGTTAATCATGAGAATTCTTGATTCTTGTATAATCATGGATAATAATTTAAGTCATTATCGAGTCATAGGAGTCATAGATTGAGTCTAGATACAATTTGAGCAAAAAATGTCATTATTGTCAAAAAAATTGTCAAAAAAGTTGTCAAGCAGCTTGTACATCGCGTTGGTAGGGTATGACTCTCGACATTCTAGGGATTTGGGATGCACAAGAGGAGCATTCCTAGCATAAAATTTCCCAACCAGAAGCACTCATGACGTCGGTTTGTGCACAGGACGAACCGAATCAATTCTAGCCTATCTTGCTACTTTGCATTGCATGCAACTGATGATTTTTGAACCAGGCAAAAAAATGCTACCAATTGAAAATGGCTTTGAGTCCTCAAAAATTGAGATAGGCCATTGTAGAGGAGCCTCACACAACCCCATAGGTTTAAATGAATCGATCATATATGTCCTGGATTGGAAGAAACAATCCATCAAAATTTGACAATTTATTGGACTTAAGGCACTCGAGAGATCGTGTTGGTAGGGTATGACTCTTGATGTTTCGACCCTTTGAAATGAACAAGAGGAGAATTCATAGCATAAAAATGCCCACCTAAATGTGCTCATGATGTCAGTTTGTCCACACGATGGAACAAATCAATTCTAGCCTATCTTGCAACTTTGCATTGCATGCAACTGACAATTTTTGCAGCAGGCAAAAAAATGCTACCAATTGAAAATGGCTCTGAGTTGTCAAAAACCAAGATAGACCATTGTAGAGGAGCCTCATGTGACCCCATAGGTTCAAACAGATCGATCATATGTGTCCTGGATTAGAAGAAACAATTTGTCAAAGTTTGACAATTTTGTGGACCCAGGGCACTTGAGAGATCACATTGGTAGGGTATAACTCTCGATGTTCTGACGCTTTGGGATGCACAAGAGGAACATGCCTAGCATAGAATTGCCCACTTAGATGTGCTCGCAACATCGGTTTGTGCACATGACGAACTGAATCAATTCTAGCCTATCTTTCAACTTTGGCAACTTTGACAACAACTGAGCAACTTTTACATCTTTTATCCAAATGAAGCCAAACTTTGACAACATTGACAACTTTGATGACAATTGAGCAAATTTTACATCTTTGATCTAAAT
This sequence comes from Cryptomeria japonica, assembly GCF_030272615.1. Classification (NCBI taxonomy): domain Eukaryota; kingdom Viridiplantae; phylum Streptophyta; class Pinopsida; order Cupressales; family Cupressaceae; genus Cryptomeria; species Cryptomeria japonica. The sequence continues at coordinate 336,680,916 of NC_081414.1, forward strand.
GACCCCAAACATGAGAACCAAAATTTGACCATTGCGAGCATGAGGGTGCTCTCGCACCACACACATATTGTTGTTTATATTCATATTGTTGATTACATAGACAAATATTCATTTTAATTTATAAAAGGGGAGCCATAAAATACATCGAATACACAATAATAAACTGAATACAAGGAGTTTTGTAGTATTAATTCAACCTTTAGAAATTTTATCAAATCATATTCCACGATTGCAATGTTTTATATCATAGATTTTTGTTGTTTATATTCGAATTGTTGATTACATAGGAAAATGATCAATTAACTTTATAAAAGGACAACCACAAAATACAATGAATACACAATAATGAACTCGGTACATATTTATTGGATTCAATATCAACATATATATATATATATATATATATATATCAAAAAAGGCATGTATGCCAAGTCAATACAAGTATTACAAAAATGTGGCATATGCCATGCCCAAATCGATATACAATAAAAATGTAGAACATATCTACATGTATTGATCATTCTATGACCACAACTAGCACTATATGATCCTAAACTTGTGGTGGATAATCAAAATCGAGCCCTTCGATGCAGTAGGTGGCTCTGTAGATGGCTACAAAATAACAATTCAAAAGCCAAGTTAGAATTCTTTTGTAGAAAATAGTTCACAATTAACAACATAACTATGCATTTAGCTATAATTCCTTTGCAATTGAAATGTAGATTACCTCAATGATTGATCTCAGAGCTAATGTCTTCGCTCTCCTCTCCTTGTCACTCTTAGGAGTTTTCTTGAAGACAAACTTAAAAGGATCCATGTTATGGCCGAACCGCGAAGGGGGCTATTGTAGATTAAATGTACGATTAATACAATGTACTAATATAAATACATGAAAAACACTTAAAAGCTATAATATAGAGAATAATTATGTACCAGTGCTTGAGATGCTTCTCCAATGGACCGAGGATGGCTCACCATCGATGGAGAAACTGTCGCTATTACCTATACAAAAAATTATCAAAGATTAAATATAATGATAATTATTGTAGGTTAAAAATAATAAATGTAATATATCAAACAAAAGTGTACTGGATCCTAAGATGCCTCTCTAGTGCATGGGGGAGGGCTCGCCATTGATGAAGCAACTATGGATATTTCTTGTATGAAAAAATTATAAGATTATAATTTATCACAAGTTCACATGTACATGTGCATATAATCATGAAATCAAGAAAATAAAGTAGAGATACATACCTTTGTCATCTCTCAATCCACTAGCGAATCAGGTGCATTCAACAAATCCACATAGCTCAATGGTCGTTGTACATATAAAATAGACAAAAAACACTAATCAATCTACAAATCCCAACTAAGACAATTTCAACATTTTCAAAGAATTGTACAACTAAAAATATGTTCAATTACCTTCTTCCCACATTTTGGTGTCTTCAAGGAATTCTTTTGCTTAGGAAAAGGCCTAGACGCGGAGGGGGTACCCTAAAAAAACAAAATTAACATGAGATATTGGTACAGATAATATATTAAACATAATTTTAAAAATCTAAAATGAAATGACTTGCATATTCCATCAAAACAATACATAAAATAGGGTGTACAAAATATGATACCGTATAGCCTTGTAGGCCAAAATCAATCACTGAGAGCGTGATGTCATCAATCAGGGACATTTGGTCCCCTATCAACACCTACAAACCAAAAATTGGACCAAGCATTAAACATAGTTAGTATATATTATAATTACTTTGAATTCAAAGTGTACTATTCTATTTTAACATGTTATAAAATTTATACCTCAGGCATCGAAGTTGCAGCTATAGTAACTACGGGAGGATTATGGGATACTACTGTTGCATCCTAAAATGCATATTATTTGTATCAATTTAAATAGATGTATAAATGAAAATTTATTTATGTAATTACAAATTTAAAGTGACTGATAAATAAAATGCTATAAATTCAAATCAGCACACCTGTGTCTATGGTTGATGGCCAAACAATATATCCATCAACTCCTCTGTCAGCGCCACATCCTCAGTCGAGTGGTTCTGACATCTACTCCCACAAATTGTGCATGAATGAGATGTGAATCCATCTACAGAGGTTGCGTCATCCGTCCCTAAGCATATCCCCAAGCAACTGACACACGCATGTTGAATGGGCTCTCTGTCACCACCTGGAGCAACTAATGGCTCATCATCCAGTACAAGAGGGTGTGCTACCTTTGTCCCATGCTAGATGATGGCACCAATCAATGTTGTGGCTGCTTGAAGAGTCTATAGCTCCATCAAATCTTTTAGCTCTACTGGGACAGCCTGATGCACCTTGGGTTTGGGTGCTAGGGGGGCGACAACTCTCTAGGGCTACTCGCCTACGGGCTCTAGGTCTACCTTGGGCAGAGCCGCCACCTCTACCATGGAACTCTCTCATGTCAAAATAGTTTGGCTACACATTGAGGACAAACTCATAGTATACTTTTCTCAAAAAATACAATGGCACCTCATAATTATTACAAGGTGGGTCATCAAAGACCATCCACCACCTCTGCCAAAAAAGATTCTTCATCTGCACATTGGTACACCAATGTATGGGAAACCTCTTTGCATTAAGAGGTAACAACTGACCAGTTTTAGGATCAACAAAAAGGGCACATATTTATTGTTTACTAATATTTTTGTTTTTCACTCCCTTGTATGATAACCCACCAACATAGCATTGACAACACATATCCCTAAAGTTTCCCCATTTTGTAATTTGTGTGGAAACGGTTGTGGCACCACTAGCCAATGATTCTAGGCTAGTGGTGAAAGATTTATGATGCTCAAGCTTAGATGTTTTCAATTTATTAATCAGTCTATTTATTTTAGACGTGTTTTTCCCTAACTGATTAATCAATTGCTCCTGTGTTTCAGGTGTATGGTCAAAAGGAGGAAACTAGTGGTGTATCTTGTGGGTTTTGTTCAGGATTTTCAAGAGGTGCATTTTGTTGTTGTAGTTGTGGATTATTAGAATATGGTTTTTGAAACAAAAAATAAAAAAACCTAATCAAAATAAACGAAATTAAATTCAAAATGTAAAACAAATTGAATAAATGAGAAAGAAAGAATAAAATTAAGAAAAAATAACCTTGATCCATAGCGTTTGGTGGAGAAATGTGGTAGCCCATTTGTGGTTTCATGGAGAAAAAGGAGGGAAAAAATCATGGTCACAAGGAAAATAAGACCTAGTCCTTTTTTTATAAAAAAATTTGACAGGTATCGCGCACGCGGCTTTTTTAGGGCTTATGAGTGCGTATGCGCTCACTTTCCTAAAAGCAGTGCATACGCGCTCACTTTCCTAAAGACAACACATACACAGTATCTTTCTTTAGGCTCGAGAACAACAGACCTAAGCACGTACATGGTGATTTCAAATTTTAGAACTGCGTACGCACTGCTTGTTTTTTCATGTTTTTTTGGGGTGGTGTCCACTTTTCTAACCACCATCTTTGTGCACATACCCTAAGATAACACTTGATGATATAAATTAGGGCTTTACCCCTAGATGATTGATAAGTCCACTAAGATTCAAACCTACATTAAGGAGGAAAGAGAATCTAATTGATCCAACCCATAAGGTATAGAATGTAGATCAAACTAGTGTTCCTCCTTGTTTGAGTAGAATTCGAAATTGAAATTGTGAAAGTGTTAGGACACAGTGAGAAATTGGACCAAAACAACAATGGAAAAATGTTCCAGATTTCATAGAGCGTATAGACAGATATATGAGAAGGGAAAGTAGACTAGAACCTATAGTTGAAAATATAGGCCAAATTGTCGAGACCAAGAGGGTGGGAGCGACCTAGTCCTACAAATTTTAGGGCAAACAAGTTGGATTTTTTTGGATCAAGAGAACATACAAAACCCACTGCCAAAAGATTGGGCTAAATTTTTGGGACCAGGATAGTGGGATCTATTGGTTCTTTCAATTTTTCATTCTTATATAATCTAAACATGTTTGTTGTCTATCTATCAAAATCTTCAATTGCATCACCTAAATCAATTTCCTTAGATTGTGATGCTTGATTGAAGTTTGATGATACGATACTCTTTATATGTGATCACTAATGTTGAATACAATAACATGACAAACAAATGAACATGAATGACCTAATCAAACACATATGCTTGCATGAATATTGATGTGACTTTGCTTCGTTATGCTTGAAGATAAATGATGGATGAATGAAATTTTGCCTTGAATATGCTTCATGATTGAAGATAATGAATTCTCATAATATGAGTGTATGTCTCCTTTCCTCCTCAAATGAAGTGATAGGATGCCCTTATATAGGGTTCCCTAGGTGAATTATCGATTAGGTCCACCTCAAATGATCAAGTTGAGTCATGAGGACCAAAATCCATCAGGGAGGGAAAATATCCACTCTTATTTGAAATAGGTCAAGTTTAAGGATGATTAGGGTTGTGGTGGCACCATGGTCCAAATAGGGGCACCTCAACATCCTTGTCCTCCAAGAATAGGAAAAATAAACAAGCAAATAAGAGGGCATAGTCTCGGGATGGGGTCCACTCAGCTGTGTAGTAAGGTGACATTAGATTTGGAGTAAAAAGGGCCAAAATGGGCCTATGGGAGAATGAAGATAGGACACACTAAAGTAGAAGCACAAATATATCACAACCCGATTTTTATAAACTTAATTATTATTTAATTTGGACATGGATAAATATTTAAAATAAAACTTTGATGTGTGCTCTTTGACTTATCGTAAGATCTTAATTTTTGCAAAAAGAGTAAATGAAATTACCATGTCTTAATTTAAATTGCAATATGGATGTATTCAGAGAGTTTTTTAGTGGCAAATCTTCGCCAATTGGTGAATTTTTCACGAATAGTCGGGGGCAAAATCATGGTCAAATCGCCCAGAATATCGGGGTTAACGGTGCATTGTAGAATCTGGCTTCGCCATTGACCACACACCGTTGATGTGCATGCCCGTAATATTCACCTGGAATCACTTGGATGTGGGTATTAGATCACCTTCGTTATTCACCAGCAATAGTAAAATGACCACGTACCTAGGACCTAATTCACCAATGGTAAATTACATGTTCATTGCATGCATCGGCCAAATTTTCCAATATCAAATAAAACATTATAAGCATTTAAGGACCCATTTCACCCCGCTTAAATTAAATGTTCATTGCACACCCGCGCAATTGGCCAAAAATGCAATTAAATTAAATGTTTATTGGCAATTGCGATGCTCGGGTCCCATGAAATTCGCCAAAAATGCAATCATGGATTGCTATAAATACACTATTTCTTACACTCTTTCTTACAATTTGTTCGTGTCTAATTAGTAAATTGGGAGCTCTCGAAGTCTTGAGTCTCAATTCGCATTTCGCAAATTGAGTTGGAAAGTCGAAGTTCATTGTAGGGCGGAGGGCCAGAGTTACAATCCTGCAACACAGGCCCAGACATTCATTCTTGATTCCTGATTCAGAGAATTGAGAAGGCATAAAGGTGAGTAATCATTTCTTCATACTTGATAGTATTAGTTTTAACTTTTAATTCGTAGTAAGAGGTCAAGACTCAAGATGTCACAGTCAGACATGGGTGAGACTCCTCAGGGTGGTGAAGGGATTGGGATGTCAAACAAGGGTAAGACTCCTCAAGGCAGTGAAACTAAAGGGATTGGGAAGACATCAAAACACCCAAAACTTAAACTTAAAGATAGTACCATAAAGTCTTTTTTTGGAATTGGTAAAGTTTTTGGTCCATCAACCTCTGCAGTTGCAGAACCCATTCACAGTAGCTCACCACCACCAGTACCACAAGGTGGGATTGTCATTGAGTTAAATGCATCAAATGAGGATGCCAATACCAACATGACATAAGATGTTCTAAGGGATACACACAATGAGATACCATTGGCGAATGCAAATGCTAGTACTGAAGATGATGTTGGTAGGAAGAAAAGAAAAAGGAAAGTAAAACTGGGGCGAGAGTGGGAGATGACAAGGAGTTTTAAGATTGATTGGATAGCAAAGTACCCATTCATTGAACCGGTCCCAAACAATGATGAACAACCAATAGAATGCAGGTGTAAGATTTGTAGCTGGAAAACTAAAAGAGAGAAGAAGATGTAGCTAAAGCTTGACACCATAGAAAAGCATATTGGTAAGGTTTATGAAAAATAGATCATAGACAGAAAGGAAACACGAGTAGTAAGATGGAAATCAAAGGAAGAATGTCTTCAAGTTAAGTATGCCGCAGAATATGAAGAGCATAACCACAAAATGACACTGACTTGTAATAGTGGATTTGGAAATACAATCAAGGCTAGGCTTGAACATGCAGCGAAAGATGCAAACCTAGCAAAGACTGTTCAGATGAGTGTTGTTTTTCATATTATGTCGAGAGGGCATCCTATGAAAGATTTCCCAGAATTTAGTAATTTATTATCTTTTTTGAATGTTCCTCACTATTCTATGTCACACTAGTCAATAAACGCTGGATGGGAAATGGCAAACTGTCTCACTGACGTGGAAAAGGAAAAATTACAAGAGAGTGTAAAAGAGTCAAATTTCATTTCATTATCCATACATGAAGTTACTGTGGTAGATAACACTGCTTGGGTTTGTATGCATGTGTATACCATAAAAGAACACATCCGCCGAGCTCATCTACTCTGTGTTCGTAAAATGAGGGGCAATTCAACAACAGAAAATTTATATTTGGAAGTTAAGAAAGCTTTGAATGAAATTGCTAGTATGGATGACTTGACAATTGCTAAGAAGTTGGTGTGTGTTGGAGCTGATGGAGCTACAGTAATGCAAGGTCAAAGGACCAACCTTTGTGCAAGATTACAAACTAGTATTGCACCATACATGGTTGGCATTCACTATATGGCCCATCGAATGAATTTAGCATATATAATTGTAAGCAATTTCCCTACAATGTCAAAAGTTGAAGATCTGGTCCACGAGCTCCACTCATACTTCTGCCGAAGTCCTAAACGTTTTGCAAAATTTTAGATTTTTGTTGAGGGAGTAACATGAGGAAACAAGTTTCTCAGGGATGTTGAGACCAGATGGATCTCCTTGCATGGACCAGCGAACGAGTTCTAATAGAATATCAATCCTTGATCGAAGTAATGTATGAGCAATGCCTCACAGTAGACAAAGCTCCTGATCTCTTACATAAGTTAAGTGATATAGAGACTCTGTTAACTTTAGCTAGTCTTCTTCCCATGCTGTATCAATGAACAAACTTGTTAAGAAAGCCCAAGACAGAACTATGTATATCAATGAGTATAGCACTCTACGTAAAATGACATGCTTGAGCTTAGATGGTCTATATTCAGATCTAACAGGGCGAAGCCCAATTTTTTTTAGGTGGCAGATAATTACAGATTTGAATCATGCTGAAATTTTTTTACATTTCAATACAAAAAATGAGTTATGTGTCTTTGTAAAAGGATTTCAAATACCAATGCACCAATCTAAGACGGGCAAGCGAGGCAGAGCACTACAAGTTAAAAAGGAAGATTTTGACAGGATTGTTAAATCTGTTAGTGATAATTTGAAGTCTATTGCATATGAACTTTCAATTGAGATTCAAGAAAGATTCCCTCAAGAAGAAATACTTGAAGCCATGGGTTGTGTGTATCCTCAATTTTGGCATTCAATTGGAGATAATCCAAATGACGCAAAGATGTATCATAAAAAACTAGAGGAATTGATATTGACATTTTCAAAAGATGCATATTGCAATGGACAACCAATAGAAGGAATTTTAAATTCAGATCATCTTAGAAAACAATGTAAACAATTTGCATTGGTTATGAAACAACAGTTGGTTAACTTGGAGAATCCATTTGAACCTAGATCAATCACAAGGCTTTGGAAAAGGATAGATCAAAGTGAAGCATTGCGTATTGCAATACCAGAATATTTGAAACTTGTTGATTTATGTCAAACAATGATATTGGGGTCGGTGGAAGATGAGAGAGTTTTCAATGCATTAGGGCTTTTGAAATCAAAGATCAGAAAAAAAAATTAGACAAGAATTTGGAAACTTGCTTGAGGTTGTTTGTAACCCATTATAATGTTAGAGATTTTCCATATGATAGGGCACTAGCAATTTGGAATTCCATGCGTGAAAGACGAGGGGTGTGCAACACTTTAAAAGTTGGTGGTGCTACTGCTAGTTCTAGTGCTGAGACAAATGAATATGATGGATCGCAGACTCAGAGTCAACATGAAGACGAAGACATTTTTGAATACCCGACTCAAAATGAAGATGAACCTGTTAGTACTAGTCAGTTTCCGGATCTTGAGTCCATTTGGGATATAGAAGCCTCGGATAGTCAGACTGAGTCACTGAAGTGAATTAGCAGTCAGTTTATAGGTATTTATAATTATACTACAGTTCTTGAGTCATATTACAATTTCAATTTGCAAAATTGCAATACTATAGTTGTCATTGATGATTTTTGATATTGTATTCCTTGAATTTGTCAATCAGAAGTAGAACGGATACTTATTTCATATTTTTAATTGTGAATTTGAATTATTACTAAACAATTGAATTATTAGTAAATTGGTATTTGGTTCCACATTATGTAACATGTTGAACATGAAATGCAATAATTTGTGTCAGAAGATCCATAAAATTATTCATATTGCATAACTGTTACTGCTAGAACCTTTCTACTGTTCTACATTAAATGCTTAAAATGATGTTCATGGCGATTAGGGTTTTGTGTTTGTTTTTTCTCTTAGTAAACTGAAGTTGTCATGCGTTGAAAATCTGAGTTGTCCTCTATTTATTTGTCCATGTCAATGTCAAGTGTGGTCAAACGGTTGGTTAGACATGTTTAATGGTTATCACTAGCTCGCAGGTCCTTTATCATCAAGTCAGTTTAAGTCGCGAGCTTGCGACTACTGGGAGATTTTAGTTGTCGCTAGCTTGCAAGATGTTTTGTACTTGACCATTTTATGTTGCAAGGTTGCGACTAGGTGTGATTTTATGTTGTCACACGGTCACGAGGTGTTCATGGTTAAGTCATTTTAATTTGCCATCATGCGATGTAGTTGGTATGAGGTATCACAGCTTAGTTGGTTTCGTCATTTGCTCGCAAGTTTTGAAGTTGTTTAGCATTTTAAGTTGTGATCTGGCGACAGGTAAGTTTTGGTCTGATTTTGTGGTCATTGTATGCTTGCGGGTTTGTAAGTCTTAAGTCAAAAAGTGTTGCGAGCATGCGATGGCGGTTAAGTGCCTTGTTATTGCGGGATCGCAAGGGTTTAAGTCAAGTTAAGTTTCGATTTGTGAGCTTGCGATGAAATAAGTTATTTTGTTAGATCAACGGTTGTCGCTCACTCGCGAGATTCTATGAGGATTTGTAAAAGGGGTTGCGAGCTTGCGATTAAGCGGATTTGGTAGCATTGTCGCTAACTTGTCGGTTCCTTTCCTGATTGTTATAACCGGTTGAGAGTGTGTGATTAAAGATGGGGATTGACATGTGGACTTGTTTGTTAGGTTCTGTAAAAGTTTTGACATGATCGAGCTGAGATTTTGACATTTGTACGATTGCATTAATACATTCTATCAGTTTAATTGAATTAATGCCACACTAGGTAGTTCATGCAAGTGTGGCAGTTAATGAGACTTGGTCACTTGAGAGAAGTGAGTCAGTGACAGCGCCCAAATACCATTTTATGTTGCGAGGTTGCTACTGGGTGTGATTTTATATTATCACAAGGTCGTGAGGTGTTCGCGGTTAAGTCATTTTAATTTGCGATCATGCGATGCGGTTAAGTTGCTTGCTCGCAGGTTTTGAAGTTGTTTAGCATTTTAAGTTGCGATCTGGAAATAGGTAAGTTTTGGTATGATTTTGTGGTCATTGCATGCTCGCGGGTTTGTAAGTCTTAAGTCAAAAAGTGTTGCGAGCATGCAAAGGCAGTTAAGTGTCTTGTTGTCGCGGGATCGCAAGGGTTTAAGTCAAGTTAAGTTTCTAGTTGCAAGCTTGCGATGAAATAAGTTATTTTGTTAGATCAACGGTTGTCGTTCACTCATGAGATTATTTGAGGATTCGTAAAAGGGGTTGCGAGCTTGCGATTAAGAGGATTTGGTAGCATTGTGGCTAACTTGCTAACACGTGGACTTGTTTGCCGGGTTCTGTAAAATTTTTGAATGCCAATCGCCAATCAAATAGAAGGGCATGAATTCAAATTTCGCTCGAGTACTTGAGTTTGAAGTTTGAATTAATGTCATTATGCCACAGTAGCTATCTAGTTCATGCAAGTGTGGAAATTAATGGGACTTGAGACTTGAGAGAAGTGACGGTGCCCAAAATTCAAATAGTAAATACCATAAATTGCATGATCGAGCCGAGGTTTTGTATAATTGCATTTGTATTCTATCTTCGAGGTAATCCAGTGAATTGAGCTCTGCAACAACGTTGGAGAATTCAGAGTGTTGGGTGTGAGAAAATTTTAGAAAATTGGTTAAGTTTTTCTCCTGCAACTAAAATGAGCCAGGCGACGAGTGGTGTTGGAGGTTCCAAGCCCAAGTCCAAGCCCAAGGCCACGACAAGTGGAGCAGGTGAACTTGGAGGTTCCAAGGCCAGTGCCACTAAGGAAACGATGGCTAAGAAATACAAAGATGAATTTGTAGATTTGATGCCAGGGACTTCCGTTGCTTTGAATACAAATCATTTGGTAAGGAGAGATTTATGGAGCCAATGCAAAAACCCTACCACGCTTAATATGACTGGTTTTGCTCTGTTTTATTATTTCTGGAAAAACAGGGTTAAGGGTGTCCCGATGTCAAACCCTTGGGATTTAAATATGGAAAAGTTAATTGTGCCAGATGTGTATGTTGATGTGGATTTGATCAAAGAGTTGGGCAAATGCTATTGCCCAGTATCTAGGGTAATCAGAAGAAAGAACCAGTCTGCCCTAGTTTCAATTAACAGAGCTAGCTTTGTTGAAGCTTTCTAGATTACTGGTGCTGCATGTACAGATATAGATTTGGAGTGGATTGCAGAGGATTATGACAAATACAAAGGTGTTATCAAGAAGCATGCAATGCCCAGATACATGCCTAGGGTGAATAAGAAGCCGATTATAATTCCAGAGAGTATCAAACCACCATTTGACATCACACCTTTCCACCATTATATGCATTGTACAATCTATGGATTATGCAGAGTGTTGGGTTTTGATGGAGATTCAACAGTGTCAGCTGAATTACTGATGATGGACATGGACATTCAACACCCAGATGTTAACAAAGATTATGATTATGTGGGCTATGTGGTTGAACACATTGATAATGCTCTAGTTGAAATTTAGAGTGGTGCACCCAGCCCTACATTCAAGCATTATTCATTGCTGATGCATTTAATCTTGTTCTATAATGTTGAGTTCGTGGATAAAGAATTGGAGCTTTTCAAAGAATAATTCGGTGTCTTAGTGCCAATACAAAGATGGACCCAGGTTTGGGATAGTAATTCTCCCCATTCTTCTTTCCTTTTCTTTGAAAATTGGATTGTTTCGCCAATTATGGAAATGCTAGGAATAAATAGGGAACGATTGTCAATTAATGTTAGGAGAGTTTTGAGACCTTACCAGTATGTTCCAAACTGGCCTATTTCACATAACTAGGGGGACTATATTTTTTTGATAACTTTACTGTGATGAGAGTCTATGGGTGTCCTCAGCCTCCCCATATTTTACCAAAAATTGTTCCAATTAGGATTTCTTTTATGGAGTTTATCTGGCAATTGACCCTAGTTGAAAAAGAATACCTTGATAAACACGGGAAGGGTACTTTTCTTCCTAGGCTTTGGGTTGTGTCTGATTTTACCATTGGTAGGAGTTCCTTTGATGAAGTAAACATTTTCCTTAAACATTATAGGTTGGTTAATGTTGTGTCTAGATTCTGTGATCTGGAACAAATTATTAAAGTTGCAATGCCAAAAATGACACCTTGGGCCAGAATAAAGGACCATGACCATTGGATGATGAAGATGTGGTTAGAAATTTGCTGAGAAAAGATGAAGTACAAGAAAGGAGAAGAAAATGGAAAAATTTGATGAGAGTTGAAGCAGAATTGTTGGCTGCTGACCCTAGTTTCTCAGGTTTTTGCCTTGATAGCCTGTACCTAGAGAGGATTAACAAACTGCTGAGTTTATATGAAACTCTGATGGAACAAATGCCTCAAATTCCAAAAGTGACTGCTCAGTAGCAAGACCCCCAAGATGGACATTCTTCACATGGAAAGAGGCCACTTAGTGTGTTTGCTAATGATGTAGAGAGTGGGGATGAAGTTCAATCTACCCGAGTGCCAGCTGCAAAGAAATAAAAAACCACTGAGGTCGGTACAATTGTGAGGAGAGACCCTACTAGAGCAATTGTTACAGAACAAGGACACTTCTTTCATCAAATAAGGACACATCTTAGAGAAGTAGGGCAGAATGAAGAACAGGGAGAAACAAACGAATCCCTTGCTCAAGGCTTTGATGAGCGTGTGATGTTGTCAAATGAGTTCATGAAAGATGATGACTTTATTAAGTCAAATGAATTTAAAATTTTTTTGACAAGGTTGAAACAAAATCAATTAAAACAAAATCTGATCATAGAGGAAGCAAATGAAGAAAAGAAAGAGGAGATCATCAAGGCACTGTAGGAATATGATCCTGACAGGGAGGAAATATCTGTGGAACAGGAAAGACAATTGATAAAGAGTACTAGTATGATTATGATGCCTGACTGGGATATCCAGTCTATTTTTATTATTGATCAGATTAGGAAGCAAGAGGACCCAATGTTTAGAACTAAACTTGAAATTGGAGATGTAATAAGAGGATCAGGATTTAATCCTAAGTCAAAGACACTTGTTGCTTGGTCTTTGGCCCCTTCCATTAAAAAGCCCCACCTTCTAAATATCCAAGTAGAAAAGAAAGCTGATAGAATGATTTGGAACTTGCAGAACACAATTGACATGGAGATTGCCTCATTTTTTACTCAAGTTTCTTTCATGAATTTATCAAAAACAAAGGATTTGTCAAGAAGATACACAGAAACATATACCCAATTGATTGCATTGTCTAAAAACTATGAAGAGACACTGATGAAGAAGGGCGCTCTGGATGAAGAGTTAGTGGAGTTGAAAGAAAAAATTGCAAATGAGCCCCCTCCAATACAGATTACAGAACAAGTACAAGAAATACCAGCTGATGTGAAAGCAAAAATGGAGGAATACACAGGGAAAAGTGAAAAGCTTGAAAAGGAACAAAATGTCAAGGCTATCTTTGTTGTGTCAGGAATTCTGAAACACATGATTAGTGTATTGAAAGACAAATTGATGGTTGTGCATGATATGCACATTTCTTTGAAAGAGGCAAGCAAAACATCCTCTGAGGCTGTCGCTTTTCTTGGACCTTTGTTCAATGTTTGGTCAGGAAGAAGTAGATTAATGGATAAGCTAGATACTGCAATGATGTATAGTGATGAGTTCCCTCCCAAGATCAGTGACACTAAAGACATGGTGGAGGTAATGAATGCAGCTTATGCATTTTTCATAGGGAAGGATGTGCTTATAAATGAAAAATTGCAGACATTTGGGGAAGGTTATAATAAATTGGTGCCTTCAATTTATAGTAGTAATGGAGATTTGAAATCAGTTTATGATTGGACCAGTGAATTTGATTTGATTCTGGAGCAAGAAGAAATAATCAAGCATGTAAATGAACAGGTTGATGCTAATTTCCTTAACGGCCTACTTGATTCACTATTCAAGGTTGAGGTTGACCATGCAAAGTTTATTGTTGAGTCCAGGGCAATTATAGATGCTAGATGGACAGATTCAGTTGCAAAGTTGGAAGAGGTAAAGGCATTCAGTTGGCCAATAGACAAAGAGGTGGACAGGTGGCAAGCCATGCTAAAGCCAAAGAAGAAATCTCAGGTTGAGGTTGCTACCCAAGATTCCTCACAGTAATCCTAAGCTTGTTGAATCCTCAGGTTGAGGTTGCCACTTTTATTGATCAATGATATTAAACTTGAAAACTCTTATATTAATATAGTTATAATAGCTCAACTATTCAAGAATTTGATAAGTGCATAGTTGAATCGCATTGTGAATTTACTTTCTGATATCATTATGAATATAATATCAATATCATTTGCAGTTTGAGCAATGTGATCTTCACATAATTGTCTTTGTGTTGAATTTATGTTTTCACTGTGAATTGAATGGTCAAGGGTTTTTCAGTTTACATATGAATTTGGGTTGTGTAACTATATGTAATGGCATTATTCATAATTTCATTCCTATTTATCTGCAAATGAATCTTATTGAAGTTTATTATCAGGTTGTCTTGAACTGTAAGTGACTCTATGCCCTAGGATAAGGCATTGGTTTGTTGTCTTGATGTTTTACTAATTATGTTGTATAATTGTATTCCTATCTAATAATCTATTGTGGTGTTTAATACTTTCATTCTTAATACTCTTATGATTTTATATGCTATTGATGTTTATGTAATATATATGGAGGTGTTCTATGACTCTATAATCCGCCCACCAATTACAATGAGGTGAATCCTTAATTATTTAATATGATTCCAGACTAACAAAATTTTTGCATTCCTGGGCATAATAGGATTAGAAAGCATTAAATGAAAAATTACATACACCATAACAATGCAACAAATGAAAAAAATTAAATCTCATGATTATGATCATTTGAAAGAGATAGAATTATACACAAAATAAATTTATATATAGACAAATCTTGACACTAAATGCTTTTCATTTGCTCTATAAATGACTATACAGTATACAACTTGCTCCCTTCACCTAGAGTCTAGAATCACTATTGGAACCAGAAAAGGAACCCCAATGACTATACAACTTGCAAAACTGCTTGAGCCATGCCATTATCACCCTGATGCCTTCATTTCGGATGGAATGTGAGATGTTACGTTCTGTCCAAGTCCAACAAATTGTTTACAAATTGAGGAGGAAGCCTTCATGCCTAGGATCAAAGAAAATGGAAAGAGGAACTTGAGCCTTCATGCCCACGATCAGGGAAAGTGGAAACAGGAGCTTTAGCGTAAATGTAATCTGTTGCAGGGGGGGCATTGCGACTTCCATGTCATCATAAAGATGACTGGCTGCTACTCCCCACCCAAAAAAATCCTTCTTTCATTCCCCTGTGGGCCCCTTCTTCAAACCCCTTGCCATCCTATGGCAGAGTAGAAGCAGAGGATGTGCCATGCTTGGCCCTTCTTGACAAAAAAGGCTTTCACACCCCCTTTGGAAATCCTTCTCACTTTCACAACCCCTTTGACAATAAACAAACTCACAAAGAAGAAAACAAAAAAACACCCATCCGGTATCATAGAGCACACAACAAGTACAACTCCATGCACGATCCTGCTCAAACATCATCTTCCTTTTTGAGGAAAAAAACCACTCTCAGAAAATGAAAAAGGTTTATTTTATCTTCTACCAATTAAGTCACCACTCCATTGTATTTATAACATTTTCACACTTCATTTGGTGATGCTCATTCTGCATTCACATGAAAAATTATCATTTTGGTGGTTTTCAACATGACTGTAGACTCTAGATTCCTAGAAGTCATCATCATGCCTATCAAATCCACTGCATCCTGCTAAGGCTCATCTATTGTGAATGATTTTGTTCTGATTTTATTCCTCCTTGATTGGACAAATTCTGCTTCAAAATCCTTGACAACAAGCAACCTAAGCTCTTATTTCTCATAGAAATCCATGATCTCCCATCTCGAACTCAAAAGCTATCAAATCCTTTTATGCCTCTGAAACCGTTGTTCTCGCTTGTCTAATCAACCTCGACTCAAGAGAAACCTTCAAACTAGTCCCTCAGGAACGAGTCAACATCCAAGCCTTAAAAATTTTAGGTTGCAAGCTGGCGACCAGATAGTTTGTGGTTAAGTTTTATGGTTATCGCTAGCTCATGAGGTAAAATGTCTGAAGATGTGATCAAGTCGCGATTTGGTGACAAGTTGGTTTGGGTTTACATTGCGAGGTCTCTAGCTTTTTGGGTGTTAGCTTTTTATGTTACCGAGCTGGAGATTGTTAGTGAAATTGCTTTGGTCGTGAGGTCTCGAGTTGGTCTGAGATAAATAGTTTTATGTTGGCGAGTACGCGACAAGGGTTAAAGTTTGTAAGTTACCACTATCTCCAAGTCGTTGCGGTCATGAGGACTTAACATTTGTGGTCGAGAATTGGCGAGTGCCAGTTCAATTTCCCTTAGTCGCTAGATCTCGAGGTTAAAAAGGCTTAGCATTTTCAGCTTGCGAGTTGGAGATAGAGAGAGTTGACAACTGTGAGAGGTAGAGAGTTGATGACTGTGTGCCATGTGTTTTAATTACTTAAAGTTAATATCTTAAAATCGCCAAAATTTTATTTTTATGGTTTGAAAATAGCTTGAAATCGCCAATATTTTATTTTTATGGTTTGAAAATAGCATGAAATCGCCAGTATTTTATTTTTATGGTTTGAAAATAGGTTGAAATCGCCAATGCAAATATTTTTCTGGTTTTAAAAACATTACCATTCGCCCATGCAATTATTTTTTGGGTTTTAAAAATAGTACAATTCGCTAGGATTTTTCACAAACTTTGAGCAATCACGGCTAATTCGCCAATGGAGATTATTATTTTTCTCCCTAAACCGCAAAAATTCGCTAATAAAATTAAAATTTTCCTCAGAATTATACAACTTTCGCTAGGTTTTTACACCTTGTCCAAGGGGGGGGTTTCTTAAAGTTTTCCCTAGACGTATTAGATATGATTAAATTTGAAATGCAAATGAAGGTGATAAATAATATGCATCAAAAAGAAATTTGAAAATAATGTATGATGTTTTTTATATATATGTTGACGTATTGTTATTATTACATGGGCTATCTTATTGATGTTTTTATTGAGTAATGAGCTATTGTAGGGTGACAAAGATGAAATGTGGTTGAGGTAGAGTTTTCCTAGCTCAATGGCAACTCGGTCGGTATTATGGGAACTTGTACACACACATACTTAGTTGATAGCAATGCATGGTTTCATTGAACTAGCTAAATGATGAAATGTTTAATCATCAATGTGAATTATTGTGTCAGATAGAAATATAAATGATTTTCTTTCTAGTTATTAAAAAAAAGATTGATCTAGAAACAAAATTTATTTAGAAAATTAGCCAAATTAAGAAAATAAATGAAAAAAATATGCATTTTTAGTTTTTATATACAAATTAAAATGAGTTATTTTTTATTATTTCAAAGATTATGTTAATAAGAGAAAAGAAAGTTAACTGACTAACAATGCTTCCTTTGTTATATGCATTGATTTTTAAACATATAGATTCTATTTTTGCCTCATGCAATTTTGAACGGGTGGGAAACTTGACACCTCAACTGAATCATGTAATGGAAACTTAAATGTTAACCAGAAACTTACAGAAAATAAATTTCCACATGTGGTCTTAATATGCCAAGTGTAGAGGGAAGCTGAGTTAAAAAATGACGATGACAACCAGTAAAGAAGACATGCACAAACTTAGTCGAGAAGATAGAGATAAGAAATCATGACAAGAAGGGGGAAGAATAAAACAAATCAGAGGGAAGACTTGTAAACAAAGGAAAGATACTAGAGAATCTTTTCTAGAAAGGAAAACGTAGGGAAAAAAAAAAGAGAAACATCTTCTTATTGAATTAGCGAGATGATTTAGCGGAGGGCACCGGGTATGTTTAGGGGAAGCAGAGACAAGTGACTAGAAATTTTAGTGCTTACATAAGACAATCTCAACCTCAATCCAAATTATTCCTAGGTAAGTACCCTCATACTGCAAACTATTGAAATGTTTTAGTTGATAACTGTTTGAAGCCTCCCATGAGCCTTGTATTTTTGTGCATCAGACAATTATAGTAGATTCAAGGGTGATCCCACAATAGTGGGTTATACTTAGCCAACTTTGACACTAAAATAATTTTTTTGAAAAAATAACTTCACATTCGAACACTTATTACCACTAAATCTTAAGGAATTTGTAGATGATGTAAACTAGTGATTTGTGTCATTTTGTATGTAGATTCTAAATTTTTTTTTTTGGAATTTTTTGGAATCAATTTGTACCCATTTTTCTAACACATAATTTTTTTTTTCATAATAGATAACAATGTGATTTTTTCAAGATACTCTGTTAGTAACACAACTTTTTTTTATAATAGATAACAATGTGATTCTTTCAAATTTATGTTTGTAACATCGATATATAATGTTTGTAATTGGTTTTATAACATTATAATTAGTATTTCATATTTTATTAAGTTTTGAAGTCGATTCTATGTATGTCTATATGAGCTTGTATCTATTCATGTCTATGTATGTGATATGAGCTTGTATCTATTCATTGAGTCAAAACGCTTCAAAGTAATGGTGAATACCAAATGTCTATTAAATTGTCACTCTTCTCATTAGCGCAAATTCTTGTTATGAATCATGGTCATGATGGTATGAAATGCATGTGATAGTAATCTCTTTTTGTTTGACCCTGCATTGTTTAGTCTAGCATTTTTATTTTTCTTTCTGATATCCCTTGGGTAATTGGTAGTAGCCAATGTCTTGGGAAATAGTGGTTGGCTTTAAACTAGAATCTGTTGAATCAATCACTTGAAAGTTTATTCTAGCATGATGCACACTTTTTTCTATACATGATTTCTTCCTTTAATACTCTTGATTCCTTTCATCTTGCTACCCTTGAGAGTTCACTATCCCTTAATTCAAGCATGCGATGCTAAAAACATCCTAAGATCACCATGTATAGCTACAGGTGCAAGAGTACAAGGATGTAGCGATACTCCATTCTTGAATTAATTCTATGAATATTAAAAAGGCATTTAATTTATTTTTTATAACGCTCTAAGATAACACTTGATGATATAAATTAGGGCTTTACCACCTAGAGGATTGATAAGGCCACTAAGATTCAAACTTATATTAAGGAGGAAAGATGAATCTAATTGATCCAACCCACAAGGTATGGAATGTAGATCAGACTAGTGTTCCTCCTTGTTTGAGTTGAAACTGAAATTGAAATTGTGCAAGTGTTAGGACACAATGAGAAATTGGACCAAAACAACAATGACAAAATGCTCCATATTTCACACAGAGTATAGATAAATATATGAGAAGGGAAAATAGACTAGAACCTGTAGCTGAAAATCTAGGCCAAATTGTTGGGACCAAGAGGGTGGGAGCGACCTGATCCTACAAATTTCAGGGCAAACAAGCTGGATTTTTTTTGGATCCAGAGAACACACAAAATCCACTACCAGAAGATCAGACTAAATTTTTGGGACCAGGATAGTGGGATCTATTTGTTCCTTCAATTTTTGTGCCTATATAAGCTAAACTTGTTTGTCATCTATCTATCAAAATCTTCAATCGCAACACCTAAAACAATTTCCTTAGATTGTGGTTCTTGATTGAAGGTTGATGATACAATGCTCTTTAGATGTGATCACTAATGTTCAATACAATAACATGACAAACACATGAACATGAATGACTAATCAAACACACATGCTTGCATGAAGATTGATGTGACTTTGCTCCGTTATGCTTGAAGATGGATGATGGATGAATGAAGTTTTACCTTGAATATGCTTAATGCTTGAAGATTATGAATGCTCATGATATGATGTATGTCTCCTTCCCTCCTCAAATGAAGTGGTAGGATGCCTTTATATAGGGTTCCCTAGGTGAATTATCGATTAGGTCAACCTCAAACGATCAAGTTGAGTCATGAGGACAAAAATCCATCAAGGAGGGAAAGTGATCACTCTTATTCAAAATAGGTCAAGTTTAAGGAGGATTAGGGTTGTGGTGCCACCATGGTCCAAACAGGGGTGCCTCAACATCCCTATCCTCCAAGAATAGGACAAATAAAAAGGGCATAGTCCCAAGATGGGATCCACTCAATTGTGCAGTCAGGTGACATTAGATTTGGAGTAAAAAGGGCCAAAATGGGCCTATGGGAGAATGAAGATAGGACCCACTAAAGTAGAAGCACAAATGTGTTACAACCTGATTTTTATAAACTTAATTATTATTAAATAATTTGGACATGGATAAATATCTAGAATAAAACTTTGATGTGTGATCTTTGACTTATCCCAAAATCTTAATTTTTGCAAAAAGAGTAAATGAAATTACCATGTCTTAATTTAAATTGCAATATGGACGTATTAGATGTTATGATTAAATTTGAAATGCAAATGAAGGTGATAAATAATATGCATCAAAAAGGAATTTGAAAATAATGTATGATGTTTTTATATATATGTTGACATATTGTTATTATTACATGGGCTAACTTATTGATGTTTTTCTTGAGTAATGAGCTATTGTAGGGTGTCAAAGATGAACATGTGGTTGAGGTAGAGGTTTCCTAGCTCAATGGCAACTCGGTCGGTGTGATGGGAACTTGCACACACACATACTTAGTTGATAGCAATGCATGGTTTCATTGAACTAGCTAAATGATGAAATGTTTAATCATCAATGTGAATTATTGTGTCAGATAGAAATATAAATGATTTTCTTTCTATTTATTAAAAAAAGATCAATCTAGAAACAAAATTTTATTTAGAAAATTAGCCAAATTAGAAAAATAAATTAATAAATATGCATTTTAGTTTTTATATATAAATTGAAATGATTTATTTTTTGTTATTTCAAAGATTATATTAATAAGAGAAAAGAAAATTAACTGACTAACAATGCTTTCTTTGTTATATACATTGATTTTTAAACACGTTTAGATTCTATTTTTGCCTCGTGCAATTTTGAACGGGTGGGAAACCTGACACCTCAACTGAATCATATAGTGGAAACTTAATTGTTAACTAGAAACTTAAAGAAAACAAATTTCCACATGTGGTCTTGATATGCCAAGTGTAGAGGGAAGTTGAGTTAAAAAATAATGATGACAACTAGTAAAGAAGACATGCAACAATGGTTTTTTTTTGTTTTTTGTTTTAAACTATGCCTGGTAAACTTTTTAACGTGACCGGTGACACTGGCACGACACGCCCTCTGTCTCCACGTGAATGACTTTGACCCAGAGCTATGAATCGGTGAGGCCACAAACGGGGGACCTCATCCCCACACTTCACTTGTTCAAATCCGCGAGCACAATTGCCCAGCGAAGGCACAAGGCCTTGCGACCACAATGGCCCAACAGAGATTTGAACCTTGGTGGCCACTTCACCAACAAAGTGTTTAAACCGTGACACTACATGTCTGAAGACAACATGCACAAACTTAGTCAAGAAGAGAGAGATGAGAAATCACAACAAGAAGGGGGAAGAAGAAAAAAAATCGGAGGAAAGACTTGTAAACAAAGGAAAGATACTAGAGAATCTTTTATAGAAAGGAAAATGTAGGAAAAAAAGAGAGAAACATATTCTTAATGAATTAGCAAGATGATTTAGCGGAGGGAACCGAGTATGTTTAGGGGAAGCAGAGACAAGTGACTAGAAATTTCAGCGCTTACATAAGACAACCTCAACCTCAATCCAAATTATTCCCAAGTGCGTACTGTAAACTGTTGAAATGTTTTAGTTGATAATTGTTCAAAGCCTCCCATGAGCCTTGTATTTTTGTGCATCAGACAATTATAGTAGATTCAAGGGTGATCCCACAATAGTGGGTTACACTTCTTAGCCAACTTTGACACTAAAATAATTTTTTTGAAAAAATAACTTCACATTCGAACACCTATTACCACTAAACCTTAAGGAATTTGTAGATGATGTAAACTAGTGATTTGTGTCATTTTTTTATGTAGATTCTAAATAAATTTATTTGAAATTTTTTGGAATCAATTTGTATCCATTTTTCTATCTCCCTCGAAAAATAGTTTTTAATAGTAACAACATTTAAAAAAAGTGATACTCCGTTGGTAACACATAACTTTTTTTTCTATAATAGATAACAATGTGATTCTTTCAAACTTATGTTTGTAACATCGATATATAATGTTTGCACTTCGTTTTATAACATTATGATCAGTATTTCATATTTTAATAAGTTTTGAAGTTGAGTTAACTCTAATTTTAACATAGGTTCATTTGGTAACTCGTAACTTGTTAAGTATATATCAAAATTTTATTTTATTTTTTGTTGTTGGAAAGAGGACTTCAAGACCTATTATGTAGATATTTTTCAAAAAAAAAATTATTAGTTTATTATTTTTCCATAAGTTTTGAACAAAGAAGTTGATGTTTGGTGAAAAACCTATGTTTAGTTAAACTAAAAATAAATTAATAATAAATTCAATATATATTAAAATCGTAATCATTGGAAAGCTCGCTTCGAGTACCGTTATCATGCATTTGGGTTTTTCAAGATTGTTCCATTTGAGCCTTCAATCAGAGCTTTGAAGGCCAAAAATCTATAGAAAATTGGGGAGATTGTGGGGGGGGGGGAGATGTCTAGCAAATAGGTTTGATAGAACATATGTTCTCTCGAAAGGGGTTCGGTTGAACCCATATCCTATCGAACATTGTTGACACAATTTAAAAATATATATATTGACACATATACATTTTTAAAAAAAACGTATTTAAAGGGGTTTGATCAAACGTAGGTTTCGATCGAACCCCTTTAAATATTAAAAAAAATTAAATCAAAAACACTTTCGTTCGAACATTATATTCGATCAAAAGTATTAAAAAATAATGTTCAATGAAAAGATTTTTTTTGTTTGATCGAACATTATATTCGATTGAAAGCGGTAAAATTTTCGTTTTAAACAAAAGAGTAGAATTTTTTCATCCAAAAAATTGTAAGCCACTTCTGTGGGTTCACCCTCAAATTAAAGAAATGTAGTTTTTCCCATCGGTGCTATATCTTAAAACTATCGAATCATGTCTATGTATGTGATATGAGCTTGTATCTATTCATTGAATCAAAACGCTTCAGAGTAATGGTGAATACCAAATGTCTATAAAATTGTCACTCTTCTCATTAGCGCAAATTCTTTTTATGAATCATGCTCATGATGGTATGAAATGCATGTGATAATAATATTAATATTAGTGGAGAACTGAAGTAATAGTAGAGTACTGAAGAAAAATCAAAGGTAGAGAGGTTAGTATGAAGAAAACTTTCGTAGGAACGTTTTAGAAGGCGCTAGACCTTTACTAGGCATTGTATGTACACTATAAATACAATGCAGTGAAGGAAAATAGAGGAAACTGCGATAAACACTATAAAGTAATAACTCATGGTAGCCTTTTTTTGTGTTTGCCCAGAATAAAAAGGCGTTAGTCAACTACATTTAAAAGATGTAAGAGATTCACAGTTCGGCTATATTAAATAATCCATTTATTATTATTCTAGCTACATATTAAATCATAGGGTATGGAGGAAAATAATCAATTTGTTTCGTAAGCTAGGTACATGCTGTTGTAAATGTACTTACCTAATATTAGTGGGGGGGTTGCAAAGAAATTTATCAAACTTAATTAGATGTTTAGTTGTAGTTTGGGTTGAAGGGAGGTTGCCAAGTTTTCTAAACTTTTTAGTTGTCATACAGTAATAAAAGATCTTAAGTTCCTTCTTTGTTGTTGGAAACTTTCAAACATTTTCGGGAATTCTCCGATGCATATATCAAAAAGAAATTAAATGGTTTTCATGAAGTAATCTCTTTATAGCCTATAATCTATTCTGAATCCAAGAAAAGAATATTTGAAGTATGCTATTCAACATCACTTTAATGTTAATTTTGTTTGTATTATTCCTATCTATGTCTCGTTAACAATAGAATAAGTTCATTTAGTTAGATGCAAAAGATTAAAGTTGGATTATTTGTTTTGAGATAAATTTAAAAAAAAAATTAAAAACATTTTAGCAACCATTGAGAAACCAACTCAATGTTGAGGATGCATAATGAAAGCTAGATATGTTGGGAAATAGTTCATTTATATTGTGCGTTTAAGGGAATATATTTTTATACATATATGTTTTGTTCTCTAAAGATCTAGACCAGAGGGAGGGATTGTAACTTGTACCTTATTGCAATACAATTATGTAATTTAAGCAAGAGGTATTTTCTTTTTTCTTTTCTTATTTTACTTTTTATTTTAAAAACTTACTGGTAGAGTAGTTTTTTCGTTAGTAGAGCTAAGTAAATCTAAATGGGCGAGTGCCAAATATGGGAAAACAAGGAAAGGTAAATCTTGACACCTGATTTACCTATTGGTAGTTGTCATAGGTCTTTGGCCAAAGTATTTTAATCAATTTGATACTATTTAATTTCCTTTAATTACTCCTTTCCAAATCATGAAAATTATGATTGCATGATCATAGGTGACATGTATGTTAGATATTTTCATGTTGCACTAGGATCGCATCCCACCTATCAGTTCCAATTTGGTAGGAGCCTTGTGCAAGGGTCATGAGCTCTTTGAGAATCAAGGAAGTCGATGCTTCGTGGTTGGGTGGAAAAAGCATCTGGGCCACATGTTCATCTCACAGGAGTAGATGGAGAGGATTATGTGATGATTGGAGGCAAAATTATAATATCATTATATTCATCATTCCATGTATTGCAACCTAATGGTCAGTTTGTATATGTATTAATTGTGGCCCAGTTGCTTTTTCCACCTAGCCACGAAGCATCTGGGTGGAAAAAGCACCTACCTCACTAAAAGATGCAAAATTGTGATGCAAGATAATCCTTGCCAATCACATGGACACTAGGCATACCAATTGAAGTAGGTCAAGAAATGGGTCGAATAACGAACAGAATGAGAGGTTAGAACATATTTTCAACCTCCTAAATCGTTAGGAATCTTGAATGACCAATATTGAACAAGAGTTCCAGGGGATTCAGAGGGAAAGGAATGAAAATCCCAGAAATGAGGATCAAAGGAAAGAAGGTATAAAAAATGAACAAAGAAATGAGGATCATGGGAACAACAGAGGCAGGATTGCAGAGGAACTTAGTAAGGACCTCAAGAAAGTGGCGCCACTAAAGTTTGATGGAAAAACCAAAGGGGATGGAGTTGAAGCCTAGATTATAGAGATTAAGAAATATTTTGAGCTTTGTAACCTATCTGATGAATATTGTGCCATGTGGGGTGCTTATTAGCTTATTAGAGAAGCGACCACCTAGTGGGACAATGAGAAGGTCGAGAAATAGTTGTGACTAATAGAGGTTACATGGGAGTTGTTTCTATAGCTCTTCAGGAAGAGGTGGTTACTATAACACGTCTTTGATTAAAAAATGATGGAGTTTCAGAATTTGACCCAGGGCAACATCATGACAATAACACAGTATTGGGAGAAGTTCTCTATTTGTTGAAATACATGCCTCGGTATCAAATGGATGAGCATTTAAAAATCCATAAGTTCACCTTGGGGATGAAACCTCATAATGGAGTTGAAATGGACATGCATTTTCCTATGACAATGGATGAAGTGTTTGAGAAGGCTGCCAAATAGGAATAAAAACTTCTTCAGATTTTAAACTACCACAATAGTAAAAGGAGTAACACATCTTCTAGATTTGGAAAGAGAAATTTCTAGGGAAAATATAATCAAAAGGGAGGTTTTCATTAGATTCAAAATCTTAAAAGAAATAAGGATGCACAAGACAGGGCATCGAAGAATTATAGTGGGAACTGTTGGGATCCAAGAACACTGAGAGGGGAGGGTGAATCAGTGTTCTACCAGAATGGCGAAATTTAACCTTATTAACACAACAACTCGACAACCGATAAACATAAAAGCATATAACAATGAGTAATAATGCAACCACAAAGATAAACACCATAACACCACATATTTATACGTGGAAAACCTCAAAGAGGAAAAACCACAGTGGGATTGGACACCCACAATATCTATCCACTGATCAGATGAATAAATATTATAATAAGGGGCCTGCACATGCAGGAAGGCCAACAACCTAGAGCACACTGCTCATCACAAAATGAGCCTCGCTGACTATAGAAAACATCGAACCACAATCCAAAATGAAGATTGAACTGCAAGTATAGTATCTCCTATGCTTGAGTACAGTTCTGGTTAAGCTCGGTACCAGAGGTCTTAAAGATATTTCACTAACTCAATTCGATCACCTATGATTGACCAAAACCTTTGCATATGATTACAACCTTATTCACACAGAGATAGTCACATAACCCATAAACCCATCACCATAACCATGATCTATAAATAGATCTTACATCATATTTATACCAACCTGGGACCTAAACAATTAGGTCGGCCACCTAAAAGATAATACAATAAATTTGTAATATAAACCCGCAATCCAATGCTCAACCAAGTCAGCCTAAGACTGAAACAACATAATCCAATCAATAAATCCAACCGGTAACGCATCGGGATCATCTACCAACACGTTACATAAACCAGTCCATAACCTAGCAGAATGAGATAACATTAGGTCCGGTCTTAAATGCAACACCAGTGATCAACAGGAACACAAATAAGATAACCAACAACATCTCGAAATCCATCTAGAAGCTGCACCAACACCACTTATCAAGTGCGTCAAAAGATCTTCAACAAAGCTCTGTCGGTAAAACCCTTACCGGTGACCAAAAGGCTTACTAGAACAAATAATATCTCTGGAATCATCAAATCTCAAACCAATTGATCATGATACACATCTGAATAGCATGAATGATAGATCCAAACCAATTCCACAAACCAAAGCATACCAGATCAATATCATAATCCAACCGCTCTACCAGAACCTACCGGAAACTGGTAAACAACCAAAATAGTCGGTGTTGCCATCAATGACAAAACATCAATGCAACACATAATGAATTCCTCCAATTTTCTAACAATCTCCCCCTTTGGCATTGATGGCAACACTAGATGTGAAAAACATCCAAGTGCCAAGAAATGCCAACCAAGTCTCCCCCAATGGAAGACATCCAACAATCTCCCCAAAATGATATGACAATGAAGTTC
Organism: Cryptomeria japonica; assembly: GCF_030272615.1. Lineage (NCBI taxonomy): Eukaryota > Viridiplantae > Streptophyta > Pinopsida > Cupressales > Cupressaceae > Cryptomeria > Cryptomeria japonica. Next base: position 336,708,000 of record NC_081414.1, read on the forward strand.
TGAAACAAATATCTATGTACCAATTAACCATCCATATACTTGAACCAAACTCCCCCAATGGGATACAACCAATCTGAAATTTTGTTCCTCCTCCTAGTGCCAACAATCTCCCATAAAGTGATATTACAATGAAGTTTAAAAACTCCCCCTATGAATGATATCCCTATTAAGCTCTAATCTTTCCCCTTTAACAGATATTCTGTTAACCTTTATTTTTCACATATATCTCTCCCCCTTTGACATCAATGCCAAAAATCTAAGATAAACATCAAAGAAAAATCATAAATCCACTGAACCACACAACTGACTACTCCCCCTGAGTAGTAGCACCAACAAATCAATCTAGAATGAATAGTAGCTTTGTAAATGCATACCAGACTGATGCCAATCAACATCACTCAAGTCTCTACCGGAGGGGCAGAAACCCCCAATTTGTCTCTGAAGTACTCAAATTATAACTCAAACCAATTTGACTTCATTACCTTCTCTATCAGAAAAATATACTTGATAGAAATATCAGATTCTTTGATATGTCAATAGCAATAGAGTTATCACAGTGAATAACTACCAGTTCATTATAATCTACCCTTATATCCTTCAACATTTGCTTCATACATAGAACTTGTGTATAGTTAGTAGCAACAACAACATACTTAGCTTCAATAGTAGATAAAGAAGTACATGAGTGCTTCTTGTTGATCCATGAAATCAGTTTCTTTCCAAGAAAGAAAACTCCATTGGATGAGCCTATCCAGTTACCTATATCTCTATCCCAATCGACATTTGAATATTCTCATGGTGTAAAGTCATCATAAAAAAAACATACCAGAAAATCCTTGAAAACATCCAAAAAATCCTAGCAACCGGAGCAAGGATTCAACATAATCAATTCCTTCCTTCTAAGAATATCCTTTACATACCAATCAAGCCTAGTTCCAATAACATCCAAGTCCATGTATTGTTCTTTTCTAACTGATCCAATTCCTTTTCCATAGCTCACATCCAACATTCATCCTTACAAGCTTCATCCACTAATGTCGGTTCAACTTGAGAAATTAAACATACCTCATCAGCTACCAACCTTCTTCTTGTCCAATTATCTGATCTTCTGAATGAATTAACCTTACATACCTAGGAGTCTTCTAACTTTTTGTTTCTCTGCTCTGATCTTCAATTACAATTGAATTTTCTGATACTACTGGGGTAACTGGTTCAACATTTTACTTCGGTACAGGTGCTACCAGTTTAGTTATAACCATTTCCACTTCTGGTTCTCTCTCATAAGTTCTGATTTGACCTTTGTTTAGCTCATCCACCTTGACATTATCACTCTCCATAATTATCTGCAATCTTTTGTTATAACATTGGTAAACCAAACCAGATCCAAGATCAAAATCCAAGATCCAACAAATCTTTGTTGGTTAACCTTCAAACTAACTTCCCCAAAATTTGAAATAGGCTTTCAGACCATTACCAGGGCCAATGCAAGATCTACCATCAATTTGCCTCCCCCTAAGGTGAATGCCTTAGATACCAGATGAGTTTCCTATTGATGCAAGAACATTCTTCTCTGTCGGTTGAGAAATCGAGGTATATGCTTCAGCCAAATGAACATCTGGGAAAATTGATTTTGTCAATTGAGCCTCAGACTTCATAACCCACTTCTTCTCATGCTCCTTTCGAATCTCATCAACCTTCTGAGTTTCCTTCTCATTAGATTTATCACTTCCTGTCAGTAGGTTCTTGCTTCTGCAAAATTTAGCAATATGTCCTACTTTGTTGCATGCATATCAAATAACATTGTTCTTCTGAATTTCCTTATTGTAACCATTCCTCGACCTACATTGATTAGCCATATGTCCAAACTTTCCACATGCATGACATCTCACATTCATTCTACAATATTTTTTTCTATGACCATACTTTTTATAATTTGAACACTGACCAGGAATTGCATTATGATTCTGATTTGCTCTATTCCTGCATTGACTTGCTCTATGACCAAACTTATTACAAAAAAAGCATATACCATTAAATTTGTGTGCATTGGGTTGCCTTACTGGTGATTTTTTATTTTGGTTGACCTTTTGACTGGATATGTCATCCTGATTTGCAGTATCGAAGTTTTCTCCATGCTCAAATCCAAGACCTTTAGTGTCTCTGGTGTCTCTTTTATCCTTCAATAACTCATATAGATTAACAGAACTAACCTTGAACTTATCTTTGTATTCATTTGCAGCATCCAGATCGCCTCTTAGGATTACCATCATTCTCTCCAACTCTTTCTCATTGTTCTGTGATTGCACCAATTCAACTCTCAACACATCATTCTCATGCACCAACCTAATGCATTCCTCATATTTGTCTTTCAGAGATATACTAATATTTTCTTCATTCTTCTTCCAGTCTTCAATCTCCTTAGACATCCTCAAAGTCATAGCTTGCAGTTCATTCTTCATGACACCATTCTCCTGACTCAGCTTCTGACATAATTCCTTTCAAGCATTCTTCTCTCCATCATCTTGATTTTGTAATTGATCACAAAGTTCCTTCCTTTTAGCTTGTGCAGATGACAACCTCTCCTGCAGAGTAAAAATGAATTCCTTCGCAGATCTCAACTCACCTTGCAACTTCATGTTCCTCAACCTTTCAGCATCATATTCTTCAAGTGCTACTTGAAGTTCCTTCCTCAAACTTATCTCCATGGATTCTGGATTCAAGATCTTCCTCAAGTTGTTATACTTACTCTGAGGCACTAGGCTCTAATACCAATTGTTGGGATCCAAGAACTCTGAGGGGGGGGGGGGGGGGGGGGGGTGAATTAGTGTTCTACTGGAATGGAGAAATTTAACCTTATTAACACACCAACTCAGTAACCGGAAAACATAAAAGCATATAACAATGAGTAACAATGCAACCACAAAGATGAACACCACAACACCATAGATTTATACATGGAAAACCTCAAAGAGGAAAAACCACGGTGGGATTGGACACCCACAATATCTATCCACTGATCAAATGAATAAATATTACAATAAGGGGTCTGCACATGCAGAAAGGCCAATAGCCTAGAGCACACTGCTCATCACAAAATGAGCCTTGCTGACTATAGAAAACATCGGACCACAAACCAAAATGAAGATTGAACTGCAAGTATAGCATATCCTATGCTTGAGTATAGTTATGGTTAAGCTCAGTACCAGAGGTCTTAAAGCTCTTTCACCAACCCAATTCGATCACCTATGATTGACCAAAACCTCTCCATATGATTACAACCTTATTCGCACATAGATAGTCACATAACCCATAAACCCATCACCATAACCATGATCTATAAAGAGATCTTACATCATATTTATACCAACCTGGGACCTAAACAATTAGGTCAGCCACCTAAAAGATAATACAATAAATTCATAATATAAACCCACAATCCAATAATCAACCAAGTCGGCCTCAAACCGAAACAACATAATCCAATCAATAAATCCAACTGGTAACACATCAAGACCATCCACCAACATGTTATATAAATTGGTCCATAACCTAGAAGAATGAGATAGCATTAGGTCCGGTCCTAAATGCAACACCACTGATCAATAGGAACACAAACAAGATAACCAATAGCATTCCAAAAGCCATCTAGAAGCCGCACCAACACCACTTATCAAGTGCGTCAAAAGATCTTCAACAAAGCTCTATCGATAAAACCCTTACCGATGACCAAAAGGCTTACTAGAACAAATTATATCTCCCGAGTCATCAAATCCTGAACCAACTGATCATGATACGCATCTGAATAGCATGAATGACAAATCAAATCAATATCATAATCCAAACGCTCTATCGGAACCTACCAAAAACTAGTAAACAACCAAAAAAGTCGGTGTTGCCATCAAAACATCAATGCAACACATAATCAATTCCTGCAATTTTTGAACAAGAACAAGAGAAGCAACAACAAATTCGGCAACAATAATATGAACAACAACAAAAGGAATAAGCTTGAAGGAATGAATGGACCACAAGATGGATGCTATGTTTGTGGAGGGGACCACTATGAAAACACTTGTCCCTTGTGTACATCCTGAACAAATGGAAAGAATAAGAAGAATCCGGCACAACATCACATTCATATTGTGGTGGACACTCATCAAGTAGAGTTCCAAGCATCTCCTATACAACTATCTCGTAAGCTTTATGGGCATTAAGTTTTTATATTAATTGATACATGTGCTACAAAAAGTTTTCTTGATCCTAGAATAGTGTCAATATTACCTATTAGACTTTGGTATATGTTTGAGTCATGGATTGTTTAGTAAGGGAATTGGGCTAAGAGGAGAGTAGATCAATGTCTAGCATGTAGCAAGTTGGAGCTTTAAAATTTCCAAACTCAAGTAAACTTATATGTGGCCCCTCTAGGATCATATGATGTAATCCTATGGATTAATTGGCTAACTGATCATAAAGTTGTAGTAAATTACTAGGATAAAATCATGAGTTGCCTTGATGATATTGGGAATCCAGTAAAGGTATAAGGAATTCAAAGGGGAATCGAACTAAGACAAATATTTGTCATATAGTTAAAGAAGGCACAAAGAAAAAGGTGCATGATCTATACCATTCTTTTTAGGGATCTTGAGAATGAGAAATCTGTATTGGATGATTATCCTCTTCAAGAGTACAAGGGTGTTGATCTAGAAGAACTACCTGAGTTGCCACCCAAGAGAGAATTTGACTTCTCAATTGATTTACTACCTAGGACTGAGCCTCAATCTAAGGCTCCATTTAGGATGACAACCACTAAGTTGTATGATTTGAAGATTCAACTATAGGAGCTCTTAGATAAAGGATTCATCAAACCAAGTGTTTCACCTTGGGGAGCACTAGTTATTTTTTGTAAAAAAGAAGGATGACACATTGTGTCTATTTATTGAATACATGATGCTAAATAAGGCAACCATAAAAAACAAGTATCCTCTTCCTAGAACCAACGAGTTATTTGATCAAATGAAGGGAGCAACTATATTTTCAAAAATTGACTTAATATCTGGGTATCATCAACTCGGGATCAAAGAGGACGATGTGTCAAAGACTACTTTTTGAACTCATTCTAGTCTTTATGAGTTCATTGTGTTACCTTTTGGTTTGACCAATGCACCCGCAACATTTATGAATCTGATGAATAGCGTGTTTTGGGATTGCCTAGATGAATTTGTACTTATCTTCATTGATGATATCTTGATATATTCCAAATCATTAAAGGATCATAAGAAACATTTAAGGATAGTTTTTTAGCATCTTAGAGAGCATAAGTTATATGGGAAGCTATCTAAATGCACTTTCTATCAAAGGAAAGTGCATTACCCAGGACATATCATTTTGAAAGGAGTTATTGTTGATCTTGATAAGATTAAGGTGATTGTGGAATGGCCAACACCACAAAGTGTTACAAAGGTTGGTAGCTTCATGGGATTAGTTGGTTATTATAGGAACTTTGTTGAGCGATTCTCCAAAAATTGCAGCTTTGATCACTTCAATCCAGAGAAAGAGGAAGAAGTTTGAGTGGATCGAAAAATGTGAACAGGGTTTTCAATGGCTAAAAAAAAAAGCTGACATGTGCTCCTATTCTTACCATTCCTGATCCAAATGGTCCTTTCATAGTTATCATAGATGCGTCAGGAGGAGTATTGGTGCGGAATGAATGAGTGGTAGCATATGAGTCAAGGAAACTCAAATAGTATAATCTCAATTATTCTCCTCACAATTTGGAGTTGGATGGCATCGTACATGCACTACATATGTGGAGGAATTACCTCCTAGGAAAGCCTTTTTAGTTGATAGATCTATTAGGATTGAAATATATTTTTACATATCCAAATTTGAATGCCCAACAAAGAAGGTGGCTTGATTTTCTCAATGAGGATGACTTTGGAATAGAATACATTAAGGGAAAAGAGAACTATGTAGTTGATTCCCTAAGTAGAGGGAGACACTTGGAATTTATAAAAATAACTAGAACAACTCTGAGGCAACAAGTATTACAAAATCATCAAAGTGATGATCACTATACGTTGGTCAAGATATCTTTATAAGAGGATCCATCATATTTCTTCTTTGATGGGTATACTTTTGAGCATGATGGGATCCTAAGGTACCAAGGTAGAATATACATCCTGAAATAGGAAGGGTTAAGGAAATTGATCATGGAGGAAATGCATAACACATCTTATTCAGGGTGCCCAGGTATGAATAATATGGTAGAGGATATGAGGCCATTGTATTTTTGGCCAAGGCTTAATAAATATGTAAGTACATGACATAATTCTTTGAATGCTAGCGAATCAAAATTGATCCTATTCATCCAGCAGGGTTATTATATCCATACCATGTGCCATATTATGAATGAAAAGTTATCAGTATGGAATTCATTCAGGGATTACCTATGTCAAAAAATAGAAATGATGTTATCATGGTAGTTGTGGATAATCTAGCTAAGGTAGCATATTTTATACTGGGAAATCTTAAAGATGGTTCCTTAGTCCTAGCAAGGAAATTTGTTCAAGATATCTTTAGACTTCATGGAGTGCTAGAGATGATTATTTAATATAGAGATACAAGGATGAAATATAGGTTATAGACAACTTTAAATGCAACTTTAGGAATGAGGTTAAGCTTTAGCACAACCTACCTCCTACACACAGATGGAAATATTGAGTGGGTGAATCAAGTCAGATCTACTCAGAGTGTACTATATGGACTCAACAGTACAAGTGGGAGGATTATCTTCCCTTAGTGGAGTTTGCGTATCATAATTCCTTTCATTCATCTTAATGAATGGAAATATTTGAGGCACTCTATGGAAGAAAATTTCAAACATTTGTTAGTTGGGATAAGGTGGAAGACAAAGTTGTTTTTGGACCTGATATGCTCAAGGAGATGAAAGAGTAGATGAAACTGATTAAGGCTAGATTGAAGGAAGTTGTAGATAGAAAGCAAAGTTATGAAAATAAGAAAAGATCATTTAGATAGTTTTCAGTAGGAGACAAGGTCTTCTTAAGGGTTAAACCTCACAAGAGGTCAATCTCCTTTGGAAAGTCTTCAAAGCTTGCACCTAGATATGTGGGGTCATTTGATGTATTAGAAGTAGTCAATTTAGTTGTATATAGACTCGCTCTATTGCCTTCTCTTGCTCGTATCCATAATGTTTTTCATGTTTCCTTTCTTAAACCATATCATCCAAATGCATCTCACAATCTTGATTGGAATTCTCTATAGGTACATGATCCAAGAGTGGTGCTAGTGGAGCCCACTTGAGTTATTGACAAGTGCACGATCAGATTGCACAACAGGGACACATTGTAGTATAAGGTCCAATGGGACCAATATTCATTGTATAGTGCCACCTGAGAGAATGTTGAGGAAATTGAGAATTCCTTCCCACATCTGATTTCATAGACTCTTTTACTTTCAAATGTCTATGTGTTTGTTAAATAAAACATCGGGACCATGTCTCTTCCTAGTGGGGAAGGATGTCACAACCCAATTTTTATAAACTTAATTATTATTAAATACTTTAGACCTAGAAAAATATTTAGAATAAAACTTTAATGTGTGATATTTGACTTATCCTGAAATCTTATTTTTTTGCAAAAAGAGTAAATGAAATTACCATGTCTTAATTTAAATTGCAATATGAACATATTGGATGTTATGATTAAATTTGAAATGCAAATGAAGGTGATAAATAATATGTATCAAAATGGATTCTGAAAATAACGTATGATATTTTTATATATATGTTGTTGTATTTTTATTATTTCGTGGACTGACTTATTGATGTTTTCTTGAGTAATGAGTTGTTGTAGGGCATCAGAGATGAACATGTGGCTGAGGTAGAGGTTTCTGAGCTTAATGACAGTGTCCAATGTGATGGGAACCTACACACACATACTTAGTTGATCGTAATGCATGGTTTCATTTAACTAGCTAAATGATGAAATGTTTAATTATCAATGTGAATTATTGTGTTAGATAGAAATATAAATGATTTTCTTTCTAGTTATAAAAAAATAAATAATAAGATTCGTTTAAAAACAAAATTTGGTAAAACTAGTGAAGTTAATGTTTTAGATAAGTTAATGATTTGTTGTCATTGATGTCAAATAGTGTGATTCAGATAGTTCAGACATCAACAGAGTTAAGATACAATGTTGGAGTATTTGTAGTTATTCTTTTGGACTGGAGGTTACTATGATCGGTTTCTTGGTTTGGATGTGAACAGGTTGTGTTGGCAATATATCTGATTGATATTAGTTTGTTTTTTATGGTGAGGATAGTTGGAAGCTTTATATTTGTGGTCTGGGTGTTGTTTGTTTTGGTCTGGACTCTTTCATTTGTGAAATAACATGATTGGTTCATGTGTTAAGTTATGTTATCGAAGTTAGATGTTATATATATATTTCGTGGTCGGATGATTGTGTGTGAAGTATTTTTTTGGTCTGGTGTTGTTTGTTTAGGTCTGGATTATGTTCTACGTGCTTTATATTTTGGTCTAGTGGTATATCTTGAGTCAAAAATATGCATACACATTACAATCCTTCTTTTGGGCCAACTTGGTGAGGATTTTTTTGTTTCGAATTTGTATATATATGTGATGATTTGTTGAAAAGAAATAGAGAGATGTGTGAAATATGTATGTGTGGAATTCGACAGTGAGTATATGCAACTTGATGTAAGGATGTTGATGTGTTTGTAATTGATATATCAGAAGGGTTTGCAATGTAGAACCTGTGTCGTTTGATAGTAGAGAAGAGATAAGGAGACTTGGAGGTTTGGATATTTGAGTAAGGCTAGATACTATGCTATATCAAAGATGATGATCAATATACTAAGATGCTCTTGTACATGCAGTTCATTTTTTATAAGTTGTAATTATGTTCTTGCCTTATAACAGTTAGCTTTAGGTTTGCAAGTGTCATTTTGTATCTTGCCCCAAGAACAATTAGCCTTGGTCTGCAAGTGTGGAGAAATGAGCTCCCTCTTTTCTAAAGCATTTCTATATAGTGGATGTTAGCATTATGTTATATGTTGTCATTTATTTCAAATCATGTGGTCTGGATTAGGTCTAGATGTGGTATGTTGAAAAGTAGTGTATGTATGAGATGTTGTTGGATGTTGTATAGCATGTGGATAATGATTTAGGTATAGCTTTGGCAATGCATGTAGCGTGTTGATGTGTTCAATGAGGAACATTGTGATGTAGTCGACTTCTCATTCCTTCCAACCACTAGAATGTTTAGTGTAGACCTATTTTAGATCCCTGTCTTAGCCAACTTAAAGGAATATGTTTTTTTGAAGACAATATATATAGGAGTATAATCTAGATGAGTTGTGTGTGGTTTTTTGTGTTGAAGATATGTGAAGATTGAAAGAATCTAGTTGATGTGCAAAGTTGTGTTGCGGATTGTTAATAGAATCAGTTCCGGGAGTGCAAACTATGTTTCAGTGGTGGATTCTCATTTATCTTTCTCTTCGGCAATGAGCCTCTTTCTAGGAAGTGAGCCTTTCTGGGCAGTGAGCCCTCACATAGTGAGCATCTTGGTAGTGAACCATCCTTTGTAAAAATCACCTTAACCAGTGTCATCTTAACTAGTTTTTCTATATTGAGAATTAGCATTCTCTATGGTTTTTCCCTTCTTGGGTTTTCCACGTAAATTCAGGCGTTCCTTGTATCTGATCTATTATGTGCATATGCTTTTATGCTTTATCTATTTTGATTAATTATGCTAGTTGTTTTGAATTTGTGAATAAAGTTTAAAGAAAAAATTTATTGCCAACTGATTCACCCCCCCCACTCAGTTTCTTGAATATTCAATAATTTGTATCAGAGCTTTGGTTCCTTGATTAAGAGCTTAACCGCTTGAGGCAGATCATGATCCTATGGCACACAAATTATCCATTCCTATTTTAAATGATCTAATTATAGTTTCTGGAAAGTAAAGATGAGATTTTACCTAGTTTATTTGGGTTATAACACTTGGAAGGTAGTGGAGACTAAGTATCTTCAACCAGCGAATGGTCTTACTACTCTAGAAGAGATTCTATCCTATGAAGAAAATGAAAAGGCAAGGTATGCTATCTTTAGTGCATTATCAAAAACTGAATTGACAAAAGTTATTTCTTTGAATACTGCTTATGAGGTTTGGAAGAAGCTAAAATATATCTATGAAGGAAATGAGAGAGTTAAGTTGACAAAGAGGCTAACAACTAAGTGAAGGTATGAAAACCTAAAGATAGAAGAAGGAGAAAATATAGTAGGCTATTTTGAGAAGGTTGACAACGCAGTGAATAAAATCAGAGAACTCAGAGGCACCTTGAATGATGAAGATGTAATTGACAAAATCTTGATGACCTTACTGATGAGTTATAGTGATAAGATCATGGCTATTTAAGAAACCTATGATCCAAAGAAGTTTACTATAGAGAAGCTATTTGGTACCCTGACTGAATTTGAAGTGAGAAAGTTTGGAAAGGACAAAGACAAATCAAAGACAACATTCAAAGCATCTCAAGATGGTTTGGATAATGATGAGATCCCATATGAGATGGAAGAAAAATTTGTGAGGAAATAGAAGAAAGGAACTAACAAGTACAAAGTTATGTTACCCTTTAAATGTTTCAGATGTGGAAAGATTGGTCATATAGCTACTAGATGTCTAGAAAAGGGAACAAGACAAAAGTTTAGGGAAAACAAGGGAAAGTTCAATAAGAAATCCTATTATGTTAAGGATGATGTTGGCAAATTAGATGTTGAATCAGACTATAAAGAAGGTGATTGTTTATTTCTAGTAAAAAAGGATGTTCCTAGGTTTGACATTTCTAAGACTATTGCTAATGCATTTCATGCTAGAAGAGATAAGAATTAATGGTTGATTGATAATGGATGCTCAAATCATATGACTGGTGATCAAAGTAAGTTCATAAAGCTTGGAAAATATGATGGAGGTTCTATTAGGTTCGGAGATGATCAAACAACACAAATTGTTGGGATTGGATTTGTAGACACCTAAAAGTTGCACGGTTAATTAAGTGAATTTTATTCATTTAATTATTCTTAATTCTTCCAATTAATTAAATTAAGATTTAATTAATATCCCTATTCTTCTAATCACCTATTAACTACATTAAGATTTAATTAATATACCCCTCTTCTATCTAAGTCATTTAATTAAAATCCTCCTAGCCCATTTAATTAAATCCCCCCAATTGCAAAATCCTACAAATGCAAGTTGCAACCACAATTGAAATAAATTAATTTTATTTTAATTAAATTACCATCCATCCACTTGCAAAATCCTACATCTCCCACTTGCATCCTAACCCTCTTCCTAATTTCTTCTAGAATCCATCTAATCCTAATCAATTAGCCTAAACCCATCCATTGTCCCTTTTCCCTAAATTTGAGGAGGTCACTTCTCAAATTTGGAGTAAAGTCTTCAAAAGGCATTAAAGCCCTTATGCCTTCAACAAGCTAACTTATTGAATACCCCCAAATTTGTCCCCAAAGTCTTCAAACCATTAATGGTTAACTAACCCTTACTGGCATGGTTAGAGACTTTTTGCCTAACTTAACCCTCATATAACCTAGGGGTCTCATCAAGCATTCATTGCTTTGACCATGGTTATCCCTTTAACCTTTGCACAAGAGTTTACCCCTTGGATAAAAGCTTTATCCATTGGATAACCCTAACCTAACCTTAACCTTTACCTTCTAAGGTAACCATGAGGTCTTCTCAAGCATTTAATGCTTCTTACCTTTCCTCTTAAGTAGTCTTATGTTGACAATTGTCACCATTTCATTGGTGGAAATTGTAAACATGGATTGATAACTTTCAATCCTGACCCTTGATTAACTCCTTCAATCCTGACCTTCCATTGCCCTATTTTCACTATAAATAGAGCTCTCATTCCTCCATTTCAAGGGATCCAAGCTTTTAGTATCTCATTTATGCTCAATTTTATCAATACATCTAGCCTCTCTTTATAATAGGAATAAATCTAATAAGCATTTTAGAATATTTTTGTTATCATTAGCTTAAATCATTAACTAGTATATCATGTTAGGATAGTATTGCTACTAACCTTGTCATCTTATAATCTAGTTTAAACTCATTTGTAGAATCATGCATAAATAGGATGCATTTCATATTAATATCAATCTAAAGCATCCCTTGTTCTTGCATTCATCATCCCTAAGTCACTTTTCTCAGTGATGTGAGAGAAAAGGCATTGACTTGAGGGACCTTGTGAGATAGAGAACCATGGAACCTACCTTGGGAAGTTGAGTCATTCCTCATGACTCAATAACTTGCACCAAGAAGTCCTGTGGGTGTGTGGACAAGCTCTTTGAACATCATTTTTCACATTTTGAGTTTCATAGCCCTGCTTTTCCCACACACATTTCTAGTACCCACCGTGGGGCTCAACCCCATTAATCAAATAAGTTTTTAAATTTAATCACTTTTGCAGGTACGTGAGAAAAAGGAATCAGCGCGTAGGGAATATATCCCTTAGCACATCTAGTTAACATTCTAGCGCATCCGGCTCACTGTTTAGCATGTGGGACTCATTTCCTAGCGTGTGCAGACCATCACTTAGTGCATATAATTTTTAACATTTTTCTTGTAGGTCTCAGTGCGAGAACTTAACGGAGCAGTGCATTTGGAAAACATATCAGCGAATCGGGTCTGTCCAATGGCGCATCCCGGTTATCCTGTAGCGCATCACAGATAGAAAGAAAAAATTAATTTATAACCGAGGTTAAATCTAGACTTGTAGAAGTCCACAAAAGCCAAGGTTTTTTCTAACTGTTTTGATTGGTATTTTGCAGGATTTTTTGAAAATTTATTGCAGGTGGAGCTTAGTTTTAGTCTAAGAATTACAATAGTTTAAATTTTTACTAAGTTAAAGTTGGTTAAAAATTTAGAGTCTTTTAATTCTTGTTGGATAAAATTGAACTCACCTTATTTTGGGCAAATAAAAAGAACCAAAAAAAAAAAAAATTCTTGCTTTTTGTAGGAGAAATTTTTTCACTTTGGGCTATAAAAAGAACAAGACAAATCTTTTTATTGTGGCAAAAAAAGGGGTTTAAAAATAACTTCACCATCATTTGGTGCATAAAACGATCCACTTCAATTTTTGCAAAGTAAAAGAATCACACATGTCCAAATTCATTCACAATTAAAGAGGGAAGATCTTTTCCTTTTGATCGATTTCTTTTGTTGACCAAAAATCGAAGTTTCTTTGTTGACCAGGCTATTTTTCTAGATAAAAAAATCATTGCTTTGAAGGGATAAAATAAATACCATGTTTTTGTGGAGCAACATCTCCATATAGATTTTAAGCAAATCATTGCAATGAAAAGTTAAAAAAAACACTTGTTTGCTTTGCTACGAAAGTGGAAGGAATATGCTCTCCCCTTAACTGGGTGATCAAAAAAACAGACCACTCTTACGCTTTTAGTGTTTATTGTATTAAATTATTTAGCAGGCCTGCCTTCTCGAGGGGTTGAAAAACTCTTAAAGTCATTCTTTGGCCGGTGTGAAGGGAACGACCTAAGTGGGAAACGACTTTGACGCCAAGTGTTCCAACCCACTATAATCAAAAGTGTAAAGTGACGAAAGTCCTTTTCAACAGTTGTGCGTAGCGATTAGCCTTCCCCCAGTATCCTTGAGATACGTAAAGCATTTGTTCTAAAGGTTGGGAAGCCTCCTAAGGGAGTTTATCATTGATGGCCGAACGGAAATCCTGATTACAAACTTTAGCATAGAAAATTTGAGCCAAGTCAGTATCCAGACATTTGTAATATAATAGTGCAAGGGTGGGGAAGAATCCACCCCCAAGAACGCTCACCATATATCTCCCAAGATAACTACTTAATTGTGAAGCAATTCACTTTGGGTTAATTTCTGGCAAAAGGCAAAAAAAGGGGCGCCCCCTAGGGGGTGACAAGGCTGTTTGAGCTGACAGAGTATCGAGACTAGTGAGCTATGATATTACTTATGACCCTTGAATAAAGAGCTTGACTGAATTTTATGTTGTTGTATATAACCCTGTTGAAACATTGGGGATTTGAACACATCCTCGTAGAACATACACTTATTATTTAGACTAAGCAAAATGGTTGTGTCTTTTATGTCGTGCTTTCATTTATTACTTCAGAAAATCATCCATCATCATTGAAAATAAAGTTCTAAAATTGCAGAAAAACAACTAAGTCAAACTATCAGGGCAGTTTAGCATGTAAGAGAAACTTCTTAGCACGTGGAAACCATCCTTTAACGCACTCAACCTTCACCTTAGTGCATTAAGTCTGTACTTTAGCGCTTCATCAAAAACCAAAACTAGCAGTTTAAAAGTAGCGCTTTTTGAAAACATTTTGGCGCGTTGAAGCAACAGCTTAGCGCGTGGGGATCAAGAGTTAGTGCTTAAAGACCAGCAGCTAGCGCATTGACAACCCATATTAGCGCATAATGTTTTAGACCAAGACAAATTCAAAGCAAACCAGTTAGCGCATCACAGAGGGTAGCTTAGCACATGGAGTTTGTTTTCTAGCACATTAAGGAAATTCTGTAGTGCATTGCATTTCTGTCTTAGCACATAGAAAAAACAAAGAAAACAGGGGGCAAAATAGAGGCTATTTTAAAAAAATTTGAAAACAATTTAGGAAGCTTTCTTTCCTCAGCCTGAACTTCATCAAATAGAAAATCAAAACAAAGTATCAAAAGCTATTCTCAAAGCCAGTTTCCCGTCAAACAAAGTTGTCAATATCTGAAAACTAGTCGCAAGATAAAACACATCTCTCCTATCAAAATCAGGAAACCTCATCACAAGTATCAATAGTTCCTTCAATCAAAAGGATTTCTATCCAAAAACACACTTTCTTTTAACACTCCAAGTTGTTAAATTGAGTTTCCATATCAGGAAAGCTCATATTCCATATCATTTGACATGCTTTTTCGTGAGGGGGCATCTAAACCTTCATTTTATAAAGTAAAACTTGAATTTCCAAAGCAAGCTAACTAAATCCAAAACAAATCAAAGGAAACCATTGATTGCTTGTGCATGACTAATCCTCATATTCTGAGAAGAAGAGTATTTATCATAACACTAAGTTGAGGAAACAACAACCCAGTTCTTTGAAACTTGCCAAATGGAATAATTTTTTATACATCAATCGTCAGCTCTTCAAATCTTATCAAACATTCCTTCGTCATATCCGCTTGTATCTTCAAGACCAAACCAATGAATTTGACAAGGAACCATTGAGGAGTAGAGCATTATGTCAAAAATCAGCATTCAGTCAATGCCTAAATGAAGGAGGAAAGATCAATCTAGCCTTATTCCCTGAAGAGTGCATCACTTACAACATACCCCGATTTGAACCACCTACTCCTAAATAAAACATCGAAGAGGAGTTCGTTCCTTTTGTCACAGAAAGCTTCTATTGGATGCCCATTGTTACTCACTCTCAATGAAACAAACAAAGCAAAATGCAACTAGAGTCCAACATGAATCGAAGATTATCAAATCATTTCAAGTGTCCAAATCTAGAGGACACCAAAATTTCTGAGGAACTCCTCCAAGAGTGTCAAGAAAGCGCTTCATTTCAAAAACTTGTGGAAAGACTCATGGAAAATGACAAAGAAAAATATCTACTCATGCTCACAAGCAAAGGAGTTAAACTCCCTGAAGACTTTAACACTGACATATTTAGAACAGGATCTCGACATTATGACTATCAAGAATGACAAAGAGAGGAGGAAGCACGTGACCATACCTGAACAAAATCTACCAGAACAAAATTTGCCTGAGCAAAACATACCCCACCACACACCATTTCAGCTTAGAAATAATGCAAGGGAAGAACTCTTCCCTCGACAGAAAAATGCACCTTTGATTTCTCTCACTCAGCAAATTCAAATGTTGCAGAGACAAATGCAAGACATGCAACAAGGGACAACAGTATGGTACTCCTTGACTGAAATTTGTCCTTATCCTTTTGAAAGATGATTAAACATGGCACCTTTTCCCCCAAACTTAGATATTCCCAAATTTGACAAATATGATGGGAAAAGCAATCCTCATGATCATGTTCAGGAATTTTGTATCATGAGTCTTGAATTTTCCCATGATGACACCTATTTGATGAGGTTATTCCCAAGAAGCTTGGGAGGACAAACAATGGAATGGTTATCCAAAATCACACCTCCTGTCAGATCATTTGATGAATTAGTCAACAAATTCATAACTTAATATTCCTGTAACATTCAACATGCTATCACTATGCTAGATATCTGTAATACCAAGCAGAAAAATAATGAAACATTCATGGTATTCCTTCAACGTTGGCGACGTATGGTTTCGAGATATCCTTGAGATGTGCCCAAAAAGGAAAAGATGGAAATTTTCATCAACAACTTGAATAATGAGATGAGTTACATACTCAAACTTCAATGCATACCATCTTTTTCCAAATTGATTGAAAATGGCATCCAAGTAGAGGAAGTATGTGTCAAAAAAGGAACATTGAAATTCTTCAAAGAAGGAACAAGTTCATCCAACTACAACAACCAAAACAACAACAACTTAGACAAATCCAGATTCTAGACTAGAAACAAAAATAATGGAAATGAAGGAGGAAATGAATCAAATGATGCAAAATCCAAGCAACCAGTGCTAGCATTATCAGGTAATCCTCAAGCTACAAAGAATCCAAAAGGTGCTAACCAAGGCACTAACACTTATGGACCTAATACCAATCAAGATCATCTCAATACAAACAACGCCAACAATACCCAGAGAAATAACACCAATCGAGGACCTAATACAAACTCAAGAGCTAACACCAACAACTTTCCAAAATGCATTTACACACCACTAGGGAAATCCTTGGAGTCAACATTTAGAGAACTCCTGGCAAACAAAATTATCTCCTTACCAGCAATCAATAACTTTGAACCACAAATAAAACCACCCTGGTGGAATGACTCACACTTTTGTGATTTTCATAGAAACAAAGGTCATCAAACAAATGATTGCATGAGACTGAAAAACATTGTTCAAGACATGATTGATAGAGGCGATTTAACAGTTGATGGTCTTAAGACAAACGATGACCATGAAGCCTTTAAGAATCCTCTTCCCAACTACAACAAGGATGGAGCTTCAACCTCAAATGATACACGTGGCACTCATATCAATCACATATACAATAACACCATCAATCATATATCAGCTGAGGACAATCAAGTAAATGTCATCACAACCAAAGACAAGCGTGAACATGAATCCATCAACGTAACCACCAGAGCTCAAAAATATGTCTTGAAGGGGCATACGTCAACAACAAATATCATACCCAAGATTCAATATGATCTACTTAGTCAATTGCGCAAAACTCCTGCTCAAATATCTATATTGGAGTTGCTAAAACTTTCACCATAACACAAAAACATCTTGGAACAAGAACTATTGGAAACAAATGTACCTCAAGATCTGGATGTTGACAAATTCCAAGCCATGGTGGCTCATATGACAGGACCTCATAACCTTACCTTTTCTGATCATGATAATATCTCATTGAGCCATCCACACAATACTCCACTCCACATTGAAGTCTTGGTCTACAAGCATCAAGTCAAAAGAGTATTAATAGATGGAGGAGCTGGACTCAATATCTGTACCTTGAAGCTTATCTGTGCATTAGGCTTCTCTGAGCAATCTATTGATCCATGCAGAAAGATCACTATCAAAGCATATGATGATGAAGAAAGGTCATCCAAAGGAATAGTAATGTTGCCAGTTCAAGTAGGACCAATACAAAAGGATACTATGTGCCAAGTCTTAGACATAGACCTCACATATAATATCTTATTGGGTTGACCTTGGATACACGAAATGCAAGAAATACCTTCTACTTATCATCAGTGTGTTAAGTTCCCCTACAATGGACAAGAGATTTCTATATTAGTAGATCATAACCCTTTTCAACATTGTAATGCTATGGGGGCAACCCAAGACAGCTTGGTTCCATATAATAGAGAAAAACAGAGTTCCTCAAAACCATATCTTAAGCAAGAAAAGTCTAAATCACTATCTATGGATTTCAAGCAGAAAATGAAAATCAAAGAGCAATGCATGGGAGAATACTCTTTGGAACCTTTGTGTTTAGCCAACTTACCAACATCACCTAAATCTCATGGATTACCTACAACATCAACAAATCAAGCAACACAACCCATCACCAAGTTTGATGGAAAATTTATCCAACTAGGCACTCTAGCACATGAATCAGAGGAAAACGATATCCTTAGTTGGCTATAAAAGGATGAGGAAGAAGATAGAGCGACTACTATGGAAGTAGCTATACCAACACATCTGTATGGAAAAGGTTACTTGATCATGCAAAAAATGGGATACAATGGCAAAGGACCTATCAACAAATGGCAGGAAGGTGTCATAGAATGATTAGATCCTCCTTCACAATTCAGTAAAGACAAAACAGGAATGGGCTATGAACACACTCTACCACCAAGGAAGACACCAAGCAAATACCAAAAACCTCAATGGAAAGCAAAGAAGAAATACAAAGAGGACTCCTGGTAGGAGGCACTATTTGAGTCAACAGAGACAATATGCAAAGAACGTGAATATCAAGAACAAAAGCAACATCAAGAGAAGCCCATAAAACAAAAGAAGGAAGCCGCTACTACAGAAGTACATCATGTTCAAGATACAATGTCTGACAAAGAGGAATCATCTCCTAATAACATCATTACTCCCTAAGGAGAGACAGTATATGAACAAATGCAAAGAGTGGAAGCAAGATCTAACACAAAATCAGAGAAAACTATCAGACTTGTATCAATCATCAAAGACCTATTTTCACCCTAAAACATACCTATCCACAACACTGCCAAAATCTAGGATAATACCTCTGAAACTGATTCAAATGAATATGAATGGGGTAGCTATTCTAATGTTACTGAAGATATTGCTGCAAATGACAGTCATACACCCATCTCTCAAGAAGAACACGGTACAGAACCTAGACCACTTGAATTTGGTCCATAAAATATCTATGACACCAAAGAAAATGAGCAGTGACATTACGAGCAAGTCTACACAGAAGATGATACCATCGAAGACCTCGACGAAATCCTTAACTTGTTTAACACCCTGGCCAACCACGATGATACCTCCATCTTGACACTTACAACAACTAAACTTGATCCACCTAATGACTCCTTATCACTTATCTTTCCTGACCTCATAGACTAGGACAAACCTGAAACTCATGACATACCACTTTTCCTGAATGATGAATTCATTATCCATTACTTGTGTACCATTAACTCAAAAAAAAAACTCTACCAGTAAACAAAGTAACGACATCTACAATCAGGGGAGTGCTAAGTCTCTCAATCGCAAAAATGAACAACATAAAGGATCTATTGCTGAAAATCAGTCAATGGCAGCAATAGATCACAAAAAAGTAAAAATAAAGAATGCATCTGAGGGTGAAAACCTTTTTAAGGCACCTAAAGATGGGAGACTTGACACTCTTCCTAAACATTATCAGGAGCAATCGCCCTTATTGATTAATCCCACTCAATCAATCAACATTGGTACAACAGAAGCAACCAAAAACATACACCTTGCAGAATCTTTGACAGAGGAAGAAAAATCAGAGTTTATCCAAATTTTCAAAGAAAAGAAAATCAACTTTGCTTGGTCATATGCAGATATGCCCGGGATTGATCCATAATTAATCATGCATCACTTGTCCATTACTCTAGGACATAAGCCAGTCAAGCAAAAATTGAGAAAGATGAATCCACATGTAGCACTCATGGTCAAAGCTGAGCTGAAGAAACTATTAGACATCGGATTTATTTGACCTATCAACAATGCTAAATGGATTTCCAACATTGTACCAGTTTCCAAACCAGATAGCAGTATCAGAATATGCACCAATTTTAGAGATGTCAACAAAGCCTGTCTAAAGGATGACTTTCCTTTGCCCAATATCGACATAATTGTAGACCTCATAGTAGGCCATGCAATGCTATTACTAATGGATGGTTTTTCAAGCTATAATCAAATCAAGATAGCCCCAGAGGATCAAGATAGAACAACATTTACCTGTCCTTGGGGAACGTATTGTTGGAATGTCATGCCTTTTTGCCTAAAGAATGCAGGGGCAACTTATCAATGAGAAATGACAACAATCTTTCATGACATGATGCATACCTTCATGGAGGACTATGTGGATGATTTCCTAGCTAAATCATTTACCCGGGCAGAACATCTAAGCATCTTAGAAAAGATTTTTGACAGATTGGAGAAATTCCAAGTTGGACTCAACCCTAAGAAGTGTGTCTTCGGGGTTACATCAGGTAAGTTACTAGGCTACATAGTTTCAGCAAAGGGCATTGAAGTGGATCTAGCAAAGGTACAAGCCATAATGGAGATGCCACCACCAAAGAACATTAGCCAACTTAGATCTCTACAAGGACGGCTCAAGTCAATCAGGCGATTCATCGCTCAACTAACAGATAAAAGTCTACCATTCAATCATTTGCTACATAAAAATGTACCATTCAGATGGGAAGCCAAATGTGCAGAATCATTCTATCAAATCAAGCAATATCTAATGAACCCACCAGTTCTAGTACCACCAATAGCAGGAAAGCCACTCATTCTCTACATTTCAACAATAGATATATCACTAGGGGAATTATTGGCACAAGAATATCAACAAGGCAAGGAACGAGCTATCTATTACATCAACGAGACATTAAATAGATATGAACTCAACTATACATTCATTAAGAAGGCTTGTCTAACAGTGGTATTTGCTTCTCAAAAGTTTTGGCACTACATGCTAGCTCACACCATCAAGCTAGTTGCAAAAATTGATCCTCTCAAATATTTGCTCAGCAAAGCAGCTCTTACAGGCAGATTGGGTAAATGGGTCATGATTCTCATTGAATTTGATATCCACTACATAGAGTAATGAGCTATCAAAGGACAAGCAATTGCAGATCAACTAGCTGAAGCACCACTACCTAGAAAACAATCAATGGAGATTGAATTTATGGATAGGGATGTTCTTGCTATTTCCACCAAACAATGGACCCTATACTTTGATGGATCCTATACTCAATATGGCCTAGGTACTGACATTCTGTTCATCACTCCTGATGGGCACACCATACCAAGATCATATAGGCTCATGTTTCCATGCACAAATAACGTTGCTGAATATGAGGCACTGATTATAGGCATCAAAATGGTCGTGAATGGAGAATCACAGAATTAAAAGTCTACAAAGATTCACAACTAGTCATCAATCAAATCAACAATGACTATCAGACAAAGGATGACAAGCTGCTACCCTACAAATGAATGGTGGATGATTTCAAACAATATTTTGTATACATCACCTTCAAACAAATACCAAGGTTGCACAATAGAGAAGCTGATGCAATGGATACTATCGTTTCACTACTGCAAATTCCAGAACAACAAAATCATTATGAGTTTCTAGTAGAGCAACTGTTCTCCCCAACCTATGACCATTTTGATTCCCATGTTATCTATGCCTTGACCGGTTCGAACTCTCTATTATATGGACAGATATATGACTATCTTAAAAGCAATATCCTACCCATTGACCTATCCTGAAACCAAAAACACAAAATTATCCGGCAAGCCGCCCGTTATACTCTCACTGCTGATACTTTGTACTGTTGAGGTCTAGATGGTACTCTTCTTCGTTGCCTTGATGGTAATGAATCTGACTCCGCTTTACAAGAGCTTCACAAAGGTATCTATGGCACACATTCAAGTGGTCTTACTCTTGCTAAAAAACTTCTAAGAATGGGATATTACTGGCTGACAATGGAAAAAGACTCTTATCATTTTGCAAAGAAGTGTCCTAAATGCCAAATCCATGGCAATGTTATACATGCACCAACACAGGAACTGTAGCCATTCACAACATCCTGGCCCTTTTGCCAGTGGGGACTGGACTTAGTCGGCAAAATTCATCCTTCATCTTCAAATGGACACAATTCATTATAACTGCAATGAAATATTTTACCAAATGGATTTAAGCGGTCCCCATGACAACAGTGACTGGGAAACAAATAGCCTCTTTTATCCTTAATTATCTAATCTATAGATATGGCATTCCAAGTTCCATCATCCCAAATAATGGATGACCTTTCAAGAACCAAGATGTGCGAGAACTATGTGAAAAATTCAAAATCCAACATCGTTTCTCTATACCTTACTACCCACAGGGGAATGGTCAAGCAGAAGCATCCAACAAGACAATATTGAAAATCCTAAAGAAAACAATGAATGATGTAGGTAAAGATTGGCATGTACAACTCAATCCAACACTTTGGGCATACAGAACTAGCATCCGCACACCTACGAGAGCTACACCATATTCATTGGTATATGGATCAGAGGCAATTTTACCCCTAGAGGTGGAAATTCCATCTCTCAAAGTCTCTTTGGAAGGCCTAATTCTAGATGAAGAGTATCGAGTCAACCGACTGCAAGAGATAGAACTTCTAGATGAAAGATGCCAACATGCCTACACTCACCTCAAAGCATATCAACAATGCATGTGCAGAAGCTACAACCACAAGGTCACTCCCAAAAATTTTAAAATTGGTGACCTAGTATTCAAGGAAAATCCTAGAAATCAACAAGATCGGGAAAAGAAAGGGAAATTTGAACCTAAGTGGTTAGGTCCCTATGTCATCATATCATCCTATGGATCGGGTGCTCATCAGCTAACAAGTTTAGAAGGAGATGTGCTCGATGAACCAACTAATAGCATCCATCTGAAGAAATACTGCACTTGAGCAATCTAATGCACAGAAAAGACAAAAATATCAAAAATTCAAAAAATATCAAATATCAAGAAAAAGCAAATAAAAGGGTACAATAAAAACAACTGGTGAAAACCTGGCAACAAACGCAACTGTGAGAGGACAACTCCTCTATCTAACTTTACTACCAAACCATTATATCCACAGTCAAGCACTATCGGCCATTGCCCGACATTTTTATCACACTATCCAGGACATTATTAGCGTAGTCACTATCCTGATTTATCCACATATCTTTTCACCGTATCTCACCATGGCTTGGTAATTACTGTACATATCCGCATTGAGAGGAAAACTCAACTAGGGGCAACATTGATCAAAATTTGTAGTACATTCAGAACATCAAAACTTGCAGCAAACTCAGACAATCATATCCAACAAACGGATCATCAATCACAAAACCAAACATTGATCATTTAAAGATTCATAAAACACGATGGATTATTTGTTGAAGTATCAAATGTTTGCATCTTGTATGAAGTTTTGACTATTTTGCACTTAAACTTTTTGAACTATTGGATCCTCTACATTTTCTCAACAATGCATCAAGCTGGAGAAAAGTCATGGGGACTCCAATATTTTTTAGTTTTCTGTTTGTGAGGTGATCACTTGTACTATGCAAATACTTGTCTCGAGATGTGATTCAAAGCATATCACTAAAGACATGATTCTACTTTGCACATACAAATGATTTAATCTTGTCTGTTTATACGCAATCCGCACTCAGGTCGTCCTGGTTCAATTATACCTTGACGGTTGTGCTATCTTGCAAAATAAAAAATCATGTAATTTTTTCTCAGGCCATTATGGTTCAATTATGCCATTATGCTTGTATAAATTTTCAACATATCCCAAACAAATCAATGCTCAATGATGATACCTACAAAGAAGAAAAAACATGTGACTATACAGAGATGACAAACGGAAGAATGAGGATGCTCATTTAATTGCATATCATTTTAAAATTAATTGCAATTAGTTACACATCATTTTTAATCTTGCATTTAGTTACACATCACTATCATTATCATACATCTTATTTTCAAGATACATCTCACAGCATATCATTATCATACATTTTCAAGATACATCTCACAACATATCATTATCATACATTTTCAAGATACATCTCACAGCATATCATACATCTCACTTTCAAGATACATCTCTTAACATCATGCATTAACACATCATATTCATATCAAATCACATACATCTAAGCATTACATCATCCTCATAGAATCTCATATTGAAACATAATGCATATCATTCATCATTGCATCCCTCACATGCATATCTATCATATCATCATGGAATCTTTCTTCACTTCCATATCTTCATCGTTCTTCCAAACTATCTTATATCATATCTTATACAAGATGTATATTTCCTGAAACCAGATGTTTTGATCAGCTCTTATACATGATATATCATTCCTGAAACCGGGCATTTTGATTAGCTCTTATACAGGATATATCATTCCTAAAACCAGATGCTCGATCATCCATGTCTTATACAGGCGGTATCATTCATGAAACCAGACGCTCGATCATTCATGTCTTATACAAATGGTATCATTCTTGAAACTAGATGCTCGACCATCTATGTCTTATACAAGAGGTGTCATACCTGAAACCAGACTTGATCTCAATCCAATCAATCTAATCAATCTTATCAAACCCATGCATGTAATCACTATCCACTCCTCTATCTCTCAAATAGAATTCTTCTTCTTTCGAGAGATCATTCATGCCTTTTGTGCACGAACGATCTCCCGAGGGGACATTATCATATCAAATCTTGACATCAATTTCATATCAGTTTCATATAAAATCAATTCTTCATATCTGGGGCATCATCAATATCATTCATCAAATTTGGGGCATCATATCGACTTTTCATATCAAATCAATTTTTCATATCCACAGTATCACATCGATAAAATTTTGATAGCATATCCAAAAAAATTTCTTTGAATCAACATGTGCCCACACGTCACTTCAAAGAGGGGCAAAATGTAGACACCTAAAAGTCACACAGTTAATTAAGTCAATTTTACTCATTTAATTATTCTTAATTCTTCCAATTAATTAAATTAAGATTTAATTAATATCCCTATTCTTCTAATCACGTATTAATTAAATTAAGATTTAATTAATATACCCTTCTTCTATCTAAGCCATTTAATCAAAACCCCCCTTCTAGCCCATTTAATTAAATCCCCCGACTTGCAAAATCCTACAAATGCAAGTTGCAACCACAATTGAAATAAATTAATTTTATTTTAATTAAATTACCCTCCATCCACTTGCAAAATCCTTCATCTCCCACTTGCATCCTAACCCTCTTCCTAATTTCTTCTAGAATCTATCTAATCCTAATCAATTAGCCTAAACCCATCCATTGTCCCATTTCCCTAAATTTGAGGAGGTCACTTCTCAAATTTGGAGTAAATTCTTCAAAAGGCATTAAAGCCTTTATGCCTTCAACAAGCTAACTTGTTGAATACCCCCAAATTTGGAATGACTCTTACAAATTTGTCCCCAAAGTCTTCAAACCATTAATGGTTAACTAACCCTTAGTGGCATGGTTAGATACTTTTTGCCTAACTTAACCCTCATCTAACCTAGGGGTCTCATCAAGCATCCATTGCTTTCACCATGGTTATCCCTTTAACCTTTGCATAAGAGTTTACCCCTTGGGTAAAAGCTTTATCCATTGGATAACCCTAACTTAACCTTAACCCTTACCTTCTAAGGTAACCATGAGGTTTTCTCAAGCATTTAATTCTTCTTACCTCTCCTCTCAAGCAGTCTTATGTTGATAATTGTCACCATTTCATTGGTAGAAATTCTAAACATGGATTGATAACTTTCAATCCTGACCCTTGATTAACTCCTTCAATCCTGACCTTCCATTGCCCTATTTTCACTATAAATAGAGCTCTCATTCCTCCATTTCAAGGGATCCAAGCTTTTAGTATCTCATTTATGCTCAATTTTATCACTACATCTAGCCTCTCTTTATAATAGGAATAAATCTAATAAGCATTTTAGAATATTTTTGTTATCATTAGCTTAAATCATTAACTAGTATATCATGTTAGGATAGTATTGCTACTAACCTTGTCATCTTATAATCTAGTTTAAACTTATTAGTAGAATCATTCATAAATAGGATGCATTTCATATTAATATCAATCTAAAGCATCCCTCGTTCTTGCATTAGTCATCCCTAAGTCATTTTTCTTAGTGATTTGAGATCAAAGGCATTGACTTGAGGGACCTTGTGAGATAGAGAACCATGGAACCTACCTTGGGAAGTTGAGTCATTTCTCATGACTCAATAACTTGCACCAAGAAGTCCTGTGGGTGTGTGGACAAGCTCTTTGAACATCATTTTTCACATTTTGAGTTTCATAGCCCCACTTTTCCCGCACATGGTTTCAATTACTTTCGATGGTAAATATAACATTGGTAATGTTTACTATGTGAAGGGTTTGCATCATAATCTTTTGAGTGTTGGACAAAATGTGCAAAATGGATATAATGTTGTTTTTGAGGATAATGGATGTAAGATTTGGAAGGAGTCTGGAATAGTTATTGCAAATTGAAGAAGGACAAATGGAAATATGTATCAGTTAGAAGGAGTTACAAGACATGGTTTAATATCACAACTTGATGACAGCTAGCTATGACACCGGAGGATGTGTCATATCAACTTTGACAACCTGGTGCAGATTAGTTCAAGGAGTACAATGAGAGATTTACCGAGATTGACTAAACTGGACAACAACATCTACAAGGAATGTCAACTAGGAAAGTAGACAAAGAGAATATTTAGAGGAAAAGAGTACTTGTCCACCAGATTACTAGATTTGGTTCACACATATCTATGTGGTCCAACCAGAAAAAGGAGCCTACAAGGTGAGAGGTATTTCATGTTACTGAATGATGATTATTTAGGATGACTTGGGTTGCATTTTTAAGAGATAAGTTTGAGGCATTAGAGAAGTTCAAGATATTCAAGGCAAAAGTTGAGAATGAGGTTGATAGGAAAATCAAGTGCTTAAGATCTAACAGAAGTGGAGAATTTATTTCTGATGAGTTCAATGATTTCTGTGAGAAACATGGCATTAGAAGATAGTTATCTGCCCCCCAGAAACCACAATAAAATGGTGTAGTGGAAAGGATGAACCGAACTATATAAGAGGAAGCTAGAACTATGACAAAAGGAGTAGAATTACCAAAAATCTACTAGAGAGAAGCAGTTCATACAATAGCACACACTCTTAACAAAATTTTACACTAGAAGAAATATGGGAAGAGATCCTACAAACTGTGGTATTGTAGAACTCCGACAGTGAAATATTTCAAAGTATTTGGAAGCAAGTGCTATATTCAGAGAGACAAAGATAATCTTGGAAAGTTCGATAGAAAAGTAGATGAAGGCATATTCCGAGGTTACCCAACAAAGAGAAAGGCATACCAATGTTACAACAAAAGGCTAAATAAGATTGTTGAAAGTGCAAATGTGATGAAAGTACTTCAAAAGACTCATAAATAGCAGTATGATGTGAATCTAATGAGTTTGGAGAAAAGAAAAAGGAAGAAGAAATCAGAAGTGAAGAAAAGAATGATCAAGATGCTCCGATGTCTACATCCAAGACTCCAAGGTATGTTCAAAAGAATCATTTAGAAGATCATATTATTGGAGATAAGAGCACAGGTATCATCACAAGAAGCAAAGTGGCTCAAGAACAAGTTTTTTTATGTTTACTATCTAAAACTGAGCCAAAGACAATAGAAGAATATTATAATGGTCAGAATTGGATGAAGGCACTGAAAGAGGAATTGGATCAGACTGAGAAAAATCAAACATGGGAATTAGTCAACAGATCGTAAGACAAGAATGTGATTGGAACTAAATGGGTATTCTGGAACAAGATGAATGAAGATGGAAAGGTTGTAAGAAACAAGGAAAGGTTAGTTTGCAAAGGGTATCTCATATTGAAGGCATTGAATTTGATGAAACTTATGCCTTGGTTTCTCGAATGGAGGTAATCAGGATGTTCTTGGCATTTGCAACATTCAAGTACTTCAAGATTTATTCGATGGATGTAAAATTGACATTCTTGAATGGAGAATTGAAAGAAGTTTATATTGAACAACTAGAAGGCATCAAGTTGAAATATGAACTAAACATTGTTTGTAGATTGAAAAAGGCTATGTATGGACTGGAACAACCGCCTAGAGCTTGGTATGGAAGACTAGACAAGTACCTAACTGATCAAAGATTTCAGAAGGGTTTGACTAACAACAATTTATATTTCAAGACTGATTCAGGTAAAATCCTAATTTTTGTAGTACATGTTGATGATATAATCTTTGAAGGAAATGAAGATATGTGCAGAATATTTTCTAGTGAGATGCAAAAATAATCTGAGATGTCTATGATTGGTGAGTTAAATTTCTTCTTTGGTCTGCAAGTTAATCAAAATGATAAAGGGAATTTTCTTTTTCAGTCTAAGTACATTAAAGAGTTGTTAAAGAAGTTTGGGTTGGAGAATTCCAAACCAGTGTGTACACCTATGACCATCAAATGTAAGTTAACCAATGATGATAAATCTCCTAAGGCAGATGCAAGTCAGTATAGGTTAATGATTGGAGGACTCTTATATTTGATTGCTACCAGACCAGATATCATGTATGTTGTTTTTTTGGAAGCCATATTTCAGAAACAACCAAAAGAATCACATGTTGTGGCATTAAAAAGGATTTTCTAATATCTAAAAGGCACATACGAGTTTGGTTTGTGGTATCCTAGGAGCTCAGATTTTTCTTTGACAACTTATACAAATGCGGATTGGGTCGAAAGTGTTGATGACAGAAAAAGTACAAGTGGAGGATTGATGTAGAGAAGGGATAGGTTGCCTTCAAAAATATCACAAATTTATCAAGTTTCACAATTATGGGTTTTCGTTTGATGGTTTATCATAAAACTCTTCAAAACTCCCTTTGGGTATACTAGACCAAGCCTATCTTCCCATATCTTTTAGGAAAGGCTTCAACCCAATCCTAAAAACAAATTCAAAACTTTCAATTGACTTAGAACAACAAGGTGGACTCAATCATGTACTGGTTCAAAACATTGGGCATGACTCAATGATGAACACTCCTCACTAAGTCTCAATCCTTATAGCCCTCCCAAACGGGTTTCTGGGGCATAAATTTATGTATGGAAAACTTCAAATAAAAATGAAAACATGTTTGAGTACCCATTTTTCCATTTTACAACATATAAAATTTGTGGCTAGGGTTACTTTGGAACACAGGGATCAATAATTGACTGGTAATTGTGTCCTAAGGCCTAATTAGAGCAGCAACACGTGTATTTTGGCCATAACTTTCCAATCAGAATTGATCTCCTAAAAAGGAAACTTTATTAAAATACCCATTTGGGATTTATACAACATATGTCAAAATTAGATAGGTTTTCTTTGGAAATTATTCTTCAAAAATGAATTGTCATAGTCCCAAATAGGCTTAATTGGGTCACTTTTACAAAGCAAGTGGCAAGATTCTTAATCCCAACTCTCAATATTTCACTCTTTGGCACTAAGAAAATTAAAAAAGGTCTGAACCAACAAGTTCCATCCCCTATAACACTCCACAATTCACCATTCAACCAAACCCTCCTTCTACTAATGCAAATAATCCTAATACATAGGGATATTAGGCCATGACATCACCAAATTTGCGTCCAACACCTTCCCTTGTGTTAGCATTTGGCATTATAACAGACAATGGAAGATTGTTGGCATTTCAATAAGGATATTGAGAAGGTTTTTGATGATTATGGATATAACTGATTAAGGATGTTTATTGTCTTGATATTATTATTTTGTCATTGATGTCAAGAAATTGATTTTCTAATTCAGTATGATTTAAAGAGTATAAAGATGTCGGTAAAAGACACAGAAAGAATATGATGAATAAGGGGATGAATAAGGTATTCAATGGGCAACTATTACCGAGTCAGACAATGATGAGATCATGATGTTTAGATTGTTTTAACATCATACATATGTTGTAAATTGTAAGGTTAATACTATATTATGTTACCAAGCAAATAACGTAGTTGGTAAACCCTAAGGTTATCGCTATCAGTTAATGAAGGCGGAATGTCTACCAAGTGAAGTTTAGTATTCACTGAGTAATTACCGAGTTGTAACGAGCTATAGGAGAATACATTAAATGGTTACATGTGTTATTTAATGAAGGAAGCTGATGAGCTAGAACTGATTAGATGATTGATATGCCATGCATAAAGTTTGTTAATGAATCTATGGCAAAGTAAAATCGGCATGAAGATCTACAGCTCAGATTGAACTACAATACCCTAGCACAAGTTCCAAGAAATGTATGCAAGTTCCTAGGTAGGGTAAAACATTTTTCAGATCGAAGGATACATTGATTCTGGTCAAGATTGAAGATCTAATGGCTATGATTGATCATGGGAAATGTGATCAAGGAGATTAAGTGGTTAGCTCATTGTTTATAAATAGGGAACTATTGATAAACAGTGTATGCGGGCAAATGTATGCACAGGGATGCTACATAGTGATTACCGAGCATAGAAGCTTGAAGACCTATTTGAATAACAGAGTATAGAAGCCCAGCAGATGGACAAGATTAGTTCTATGTCTAGATTGTATTGAGAAAATAAGAATCTGGTTTAGCATTTTAGATGTGAAGTTGCAGATAGATTTTTATTACTATTATTTTGTGAAAGTGACAGAAAATCTCTTAAGCGAGTGGACTTAATAGTCTTATTTGTAAAACCCTCTAGTAAGGTGACATTCTGATTGAGTGTTTGAAATCCTTTAACAAGGTCATTTCTAACAGATCTAAGGGAAATCCCTTAACTGGGTCACATCTAGCAATGTGTTTGTAATCTTTAACAGGATTTGCTTTTAACTGAGCATACTCTAGAAGAAAGGTTTTTCCCTATTTGGGTTTCCACGTTAAATCTGGTGTTATGAGGTTTATGGTGTTTATATGCTTTTGAGTTTGCATGTTTTGGTTATATTATTGAAGTATATGCTACTGAGGTTGAATCTGATGTTTTTATGGAAGATTAAGTTTGTATAATTCATCCCCCCTCTCATCTTGTTGGCTATTGGATCTGTACTTACATTAAGTATCAGAACTATCACCTTGCCCCTACAACCTTATGGAACTCAAAATAAATACAAAATACTTCCATTCCAATGAACTATAGATTTTTGATCGGTGGAATGGCCCTACTCCATGGTTTTTTCTACTCCAAACCCTCAAAACTAGGGTTTTAGAACAATTTTTAGTAAAATGCTTGTAGAATGCAAAATACCCAATAAAAATTGATGAGACTTGGACCAAATGAAATAATATTAACCCCTCTTTTAGATTCACCTATTTTCAAAGCATAATTACTCTGTACAAGACCGTACAAATTGTTGCAACAAAGACCAAATTATTGAAATGTAGGAAACAAAGCATAATGTTATTACTTATCACTCCAAAATGACACCAACCAACCTTTGATCGATTAATAAAAGGTATATATATTTTTTTACATCCTCTCCAATGGTTACAAAACAAATTTTGGAATGTAACCAACAAAAACATGATTATGTTCATAATGACAACATTTACAACAAAAAGTTGCATGACAACTTTTCACTTTTTGAGCAACTTTTGCCAAATGACTCCCTAAGACTCCTAATTGACACAACTAAATTAAAAATGGACTAAAAGGCCTTATTAAATTATCAAAACATGAACACAAATTATTTTTCACAAAATGGCCTCCTTGAGGCATGAATTTCAATAGGTGCTCCTGCATCATACTCCCGAGGTGAACAAAATCTCAAGTCCCTTGAGAATTATATTGCATCTTGTCCACACCATCTCTTTGATTTTCCAAAGCCCTTGTAATGCCCACCAAATACCCTAGAGAAAATAACTAAACTAACTAACAAATAGAGATAAAAAAAAAATTTAAATCATCTATTAAGCAACATAGTTAACTATCATTACTTTAAATCATGAATTAATACCACATGAATGCATAAAACTTAATGTACATAACCATTACTAAATACAATATTAAACACAAGTGGAATTAACATCTTAACCATAAACATAGGTAAATGTCCATTCATACTTTCCCTAGGGTATCTTAATATCACTACTTACTAGTAACATCTCAATAACATATCTACATCATGAAATCATTAAGATTTAATACATTTAAGTTCTACTCATTACTTTCTTATCATGAGATTATGATCTACCAATGCATATTCATACAACCACATTAACTAGCTAGGTTAATTTTACAACACCAAATCAAATGTTCCTATTTTCCATAATCTCACATCAAGAAACTTCCTACACCTTTCTCCTGCAAATGGAACTAGAATATTTCCTTAAGATTTTTCTTTACACAATGCATCAATATTACTAATCATACACATATACATGATTATAACACCAAGTGCTACTCCTCTTTCCATTTAGGAACTCAGGATATTAATCCAAATAAGAATCATATGACATAACAAGAATGCACTAAGTCTAATCATCCAATTATTAATCCATCATAAGATCTCAATCTTATTCATAATGAACATTTCTACAACATGAACCATATTATAAAACATTATCTTATTTTATTACAAGATCATAGTCTATCCATCATCATATCCTATTACATAAAAGTGCATGGTACAAATGCATAGTCTTCCTTACATTTACATTGACATCATGAATACATTATACAATCTCATTACATAGAAATCAACTGCATGTTCATTCGCACAATGAGGAATCGTAGAATCCATAGCCACACACGCTAGCACCAATGAAGAACATCCCAATGGAAGAAGGCATCAAACCCCCTGACCATGTGGAACCAAATAGGAACCACCCCTCGTTCTAGGAGATGACATGTGGTTCCAACTCACACTCAAGACCTAGGCTGACACCTATCAACCAAGGGACTCAACATGACAACTACAAGATAACAACCAAGAACACTGAATCAAATCACAACACATGGCTAAAAAATAAAACAATAAACTCCTAGAGGCATAAACAACAATAAGGCATAAGGATAATGGACACATGTAGGGAAGAGTGTCATCACATGCTATCCTCACAAAGAAGGGAATAAAATATAAATATATGAATATTGGGATCTCCACCTACACCCCTGATAGACATGCGGTGCCATCTCAACCTATGAGAAATCAAGGGAGTTTGTCTTACCATGTTCATGACCTTCCCAAGCTCATCCTGAGTCTCCACTCAATGCTATGAGGTGGGGCACAAACAACATATCGATTTTCTTGATTAAATGAATTTCTTATTACCCAAACCCACTAATCAATTATTAAGGTTATCACTTCTAATTAATCATAAACTCTTCATGCAGTTCCATGACAGGTCTAGATCCTTTCCTAGCAGTCTATTGCTCATGACCCCGGTCCTACACATGCAAGATCCCACTCTCCCAACCATGGACCATAACCTTAGGGTAAAACTTACATCATAATAACATCTCAACAACATCAGAGGGCTCACAAATGACATAAACATAGTCACAACATCACTAATACAATCTGAAGCATAAGTGTTGGCTTGATGATGATTGTAATGTATTCATCATTTGTTGTCATTGATGAAACACTCTCACACACACATATGATTATATTGACTACTGGTGTAACTTCAATTGTTTACTTTGTCAATTGGTATGTTAGAGGTTATACTAAGATGTTTATCTCTAACTGGTACTTTGTGTCAATTGGTATGTGCATAAGATACAGTCTGTGATTATACTAATTCGGCATCTAGATGAAGATCAAGATGGAGATCAAGTGGAAATTTAAGGACAATGGTTCATATGTTTTATTCAAACCGGTATTTGGTAATTTTGTGATGAGTTACCACATTTCGTGATGAGTTACTTGCGCCGACTGCTTGGCAGAAATTTTTGTGATGAGTTATGATCACTTGTCCAGATACACTGTACCTAGTAAATTGTGTTATGATTTCTTAAGGCCGACATGAAATCATAAGGTCTATATATTGACATCGCAATGAATTATTTAAGAGAGTGAAAAGTGTTATGTTATGTGCAAAAGTAAAAAAAGTTAAGTTGCAAAGTATGCAGAAGAGCAGTGTTGAATATGTTTAGAAGGATTTGATTAAGCAAGTATTGTGCTACTAAGAAAAAATCAAACCATTCTTGTTGTTTTCTAACCATTACAGCAGAATCAAATCCCCTAACCGGGTAAGCTCTAAGAAGCTTCAATGTATAAATCCTTTAACATGGTGATCCATTAGTTTGGATTTAGAAATCCTCCACCGAGATTACTCCTAACAGGGTACTACCTTTAATAGGGTATAAGCTTCTAATCAAGGTTTGGGATCTCTAACAAGATTCGCTCCTAGCAGAGCACTTTGTAGACCTTAACTGGTCAGTTATCTATTACTGCATATAGTTAACTTGTGAGTTCCATCTCACCGTGGTTTTTACCTATTTTGGTTTTCCATGTACAAACACTTGTGATATGGTGGATGCTTTACTTTTTGTGGATGTTGTTATATCATTTTGGATTGCATACATTATGTTTAAAAGCTTTGTCAAGTTCATCTATCGGTTAGCGTTTGAAGTAGTTTTATTTTTGGTGTCACTAATTCACCCCCCCCTCTCATTGCTTTTCAAGTCCATCAATTGGTATCAGAGCCTAACTTCTTTGAAGCCTAATTGATTAGAAGGGAGCCTTGAAACCATCATGGGGGACATGAGGTACTTCGAGATGGCTAGAGAGCTAGAAGCTAGCGGAAATGAACTTGAAACCCTTAGGGTCAAACTGAAAGCTTCACAAGTCAAAAAGAGAGAGCTAACTGAACAAATATTAGAGATATCTGATAATAGTTCTTCAGATGAAGCCAATATTGATGCTTTAGCAGAGGAAGTTGAAAAGTTAAACGGTGAGAAATTGAATCTGAGGAGAGAGTTAGAAGGTCTCACTATCCGCATGAGTTAGGAACTGGAAGCCAAAAGAGTTGTTGAAGATCTTATCAAGGAAAGAGATCAAGAGATTACAAAGATCAAATGGGAAAGTGTCACTATGCATGAGAATTTGATTGTTGAAAGAGAAGAAAAGGAGAACTTGCAACTAGATCTTGAACTGACATCATCTCTGAGAGAGAACCTATCAAAGTGTAATGAATATCTCACCAAACAGGTTGCTGAAGCCAATGAGAAATTGGAGAAGTTCAGCAGAAGTTCTACCATGCTAGAAGAACAAATTCAATCACAAAGAATGAAGGGTGATATCTCTGGACTTGGTTTTCACACAACTGAAAAAGGTGAATCCTCTGGTAAAAAGAGCAACAATCCTAAGGACAAATCTACTCCTAAGATCAATAAGCCTACCGATAAGGTCTTTAAACCTGTTTGTTTTGTTTGCCATAAACCTGGTCACACTACAAATGTTTGTAGAGACAAACGTAACAGAAATGCAAGTTACAATACTAATGCTAGGTATGTGTCCAAGAATTTTGAAGGTCATTGCTTCATATGTGGAATGTATGGACATAGATCTGTTGAGTATAGATATGGAGCAAACAATCTTGTACCACACATGCATCCAAGACCAAATGGTGACTGGATGAAGAACTTTGACAATCGGGTAACCTGAACTGGCAAAGACCCTACGAAAACCGATTTAGTCCATTTGAGATGGAAAAGGTAACAAATGTTATTTGCACAATCTATAATAACTTTGGTCATGTGGCTATGAAATACAGAAGAAGAACAGGAAGAGAAAATTTAGGACCTTGAAAATCATCTGGTATGGCCTGTTATCACTGTAACAAACCGGGGCACTTACCAAAATTTTGTAGATCCAGAAATAGCAAACTGGTCAATTCTTCTAAGGATCAGAAAGGAAAGCAGAAAGTTAATGTTGAAGAAACCAGAGAGGAAATTAATTGGATTTGGAAGAAGAAAAGTGACGACTCACCTAGAGAAGAAATTATTCCTTCACCCAGTGAAGAGAGCCCTACATCGGTGACTTAAGCCTTTTTAATATGGCTAATGGGGGCTTAACAATTAAAATACCTCTGGACCCCTTGTGAAAAATGAGTAGGAAAAGAAATTTTGAAACATGAAATTTTGGTAACTTTTTATCAATATGTTATCAACCAGTTTTCCCCTTGAGCGGTGAAATTAGGGTTTGTAACCCTAACAAACAAGCATTTAATGCAGTAGGTATAAAGGATAAAAGTGAGTTTTACTTTGTCATTTTTACCCTAACACATTCAAGAAAGAAATTTGGAGTGCTTCCTGAGCTGGGAAAGATTGTTTTATTGTTAATTGTCGAATTGTTTCATGATATGTTAAATTAAGCTGAATTGAAGGTTGCAGAAGGTCAAACTGGTGTGCACTTGGGCATTTCAACTAGTAAATGGGGCAACGTATGTGAATCTAGGTATTTTCCTTGAATATTCTACTTCAAATTTTGTATATCTGTAATGGCATCGATTTCGAAGAGTGTAGAGAGGTTAATGATTACTTCCAAGCCTATGGAAGTTGTAAAGGAAGAACAAATTGTGTCGTATAATGCATTTTCGCAAGTCCCGAGTGGTGTTTTGATCAAAGGAGATTTATCTAGCTATATTGACTATAAGATAGAAGATTGATGATCTCTATACATCTACACACAGTTGAAATCATTTTGTGATGAGAACGGTAAGATTAAGACAAAGTATGCTAGGGTTTTTGAAAAGGGTTTTCATAATGCCACTTATTTTCTTGAAGATTTTGAAGAAGCGCATATCAAAATCATTTTGAGTCGAGTTCATGGAGAAAACATGTATTTAGAAATAACTCACACAATTACAAAGAAAGCCATTCAGGCTGTAACTGGCTATTTCTCAACCGGTGAAGTACCTGAGTTAAGGAGAATTTATAAGGATACTATCTTCAACTTAACTGGTTCTACATCTAATGGGCATGCTTTTTCCATTAACAACATTAAAGACCCTACAGTAAAACTAGCAGCAATGGTAATAGGCTACCGAGTATTTTACTCTAGTAGACTTAGCAGTGTTCCTTTAGCAGTAGTTCATACAACTCACAAAATGATTGTTGATAATGCAAATTATGATCTCTGTGAAGCAATCAAGAGTCAATTGTTTTTGAATTTGCAATCTATCAAAAAGGATAGCAGTTTGAAATTCAAGTTTGGTCAGCTATTAGTTGGATTATTCTTTTATTTTCAAAACTTTCTACCAAGAATTGGAGACATTGAGTGGTCGAAGGACTCACTAGTCTCGACACAAATTAAGAACAACATCAAGGTTGTAAAGAATACTTTCCCTACTTTGATGAATAAGTATTTCAATGAGTTTCAAAAGAAGATGAGTATGAGAATGAGACTACCAGAAGAAGTGATAAAACACTTTGAAAAAGACATAATCTTCACTGTTACCACTGACTTTTACTTGATGCAAGCAATTGAGCCAAGAGAGGAAGAAATGGAAGACATGAGTTATGAGGTAAACTATGATCTACTGATTGGTTATGCTAATACCCTATTATCATCTCTTAAAGACAAAAAGAAGGCAAAACTGGACATTGTGGCAGTCCAAGATGCACCTGCACAAACTAGTACTGCACCTATTAAAAGTGCAAGAGAAAAGAATAAAAAATATGATGAAGCATCTCCAACAATAAAGAGTACTAGGGTTACCCAGAGTGTCCTAAACAAAAAGGAACCAGAACCCAAAGTATATATTAAGGAGACAAAGAAGAGAGGCAGAAAATTAATTTTGCAACCAGAGTTTAAGGGAATGGATTCTGATGAAGAACCAAAGAAGGCAAAAACAAATGGTAGAATATCCAAGAAGTTTAAGAAAGTGCCAAAGGCAACTGTGCCTATTGATATAGCATCTTTAAAGCCAGAAACCCATTTTGAAAGAACAATGAAGACACTAAGGAGGAATAGGTTTGACAATGCAAAAGAGCATTTTGATTCCTTCACTAAAAATGAGAAAGAGCAAGCGATTCACTAGGTATTCACTCATCTGTGTCATTATAGTAGATATCCACTTGAACTAGAAAAGGATATCTCAAATTCTTTGTATACTATTCTTTTGAATAAATGGGAGGAAGCTATTAAATTAGAAAAAGAAATCATTGATGAGGTATTTATAAAATATTTCTTTGAATTTTTTAAAGATGATATTAGTGCCTTAGTTGCTTGATACAAATCTTAGTTTACATTCAAAGCATGAAGACTGAAGTTACTTAGTGGAATGAAGGCAATTTTTGAAACTGAGACCCATCAAATAGCCTATGAAATCAGAAAAAATGGAAGAACTCATCCAATCCTCTATGAATGAGGATAATGTTGTTGATGATGTTAATCGATCAGAAATGGATGAAGAAGAGATTATTCAACCTGATGAGGTCTATCCTCTTAAGAAAAAGGATGACTCCATTATTCATGTTTTTGACGATGTTCAAGACACAGTTGACCTATCTGGAGATAACACTGCACCAGATATGGAGCCTCCTACAAATGTTGATGTATAGGTTACCTTAGTTGAGCAACTAGAAACTCTACTAAAAGTGGACAATCCACCGGAAATAGAACAACTGGAGAAATCCCAATCTCCAATGGTCATTCTAGTTATTCAGAAGGAGCCTACTGAAATTGTTGTCACACAGTCCTTTGAAAAGGAAACGGAGAATAATACTGAGAAATCAATCATTAAAGTCGTATCCTTTGAACTAGCAAAGAAAAAACATATTGATGAGGATGATGATGAGTCTTTGAGTATCTCGGGAACCATTGATGTAGAAAATATGAGCGTATCAGAAATGATGAAGATTGCAAATACCATGCAATCTAGAGCGCATAAGAAGAGATTGAAAGAGAAAAGGGTTGAAGCTGAAATAATTCAGACTGTAGTAGATATTTTATCCGGTCTACTACCGGAAACATCTACAGCACATCTATCTACACCTATTAGCAAACTTGGTCAGTTAGTTGCATATGCATCTGATCAAATCAAGTCACTCAAAGATGTTGCTCAACTGTATGTTGAAAAGAGTCACAAGAAGAAACATGGAGAAAAATTGGCAAAGGATATTGATAGTGGCAAAATGGCTCTATCACACAATAAAAGTTTGTTGAGTAAAGCTATTGAAATGGGAGGAAAGTATCTTTCCTCTACCTCCAATGTTACTTTCTTTTATTCTGACATTTTCAAAAGACAAATTGAAACAGAGCAAGAACTGGAAAGGATATGCAAGGCATATGTCCCACTCCAGGACTCTATACTTGCCTTTAAAAAATATGTAGATGATTTGCATAATGGACTGGACATCTATGATAAAGAGAAGGCAAAGAGACTTTGATCTCTTAAAGAACTCAAAAGTCAGCTCACATCATAGGTAGACATACTTAAGAGAGCCCACTCCAATGCAAAAGCTATCCTAGCATCCCCCGAAACCTGCACACTAGACTCAATGGAAAAATTTCATTCACAACTGATGTCTACATTTGAGTATACTAAGAACATATTGGAATCATGGGAAAATGCTTTGTCGCAGATGAAAAAGAGCTACAATGATATTTTTATGAGATTAGCTAATGCATGAACTTTTAAGTTCTTGTTGTATATGTTGAACACTTTGATACAAATTATATATATATATATATATATATATACATATACATATATGTATGTATACATACATATATGTATATGTATATATACATATACATATATGTATGTATACATACATATATGTATATGTAAGAACATATTGGAATCATGGGAAAATGCTTTGTCGCAGATGAAAAAGAGCTACAATGATATTTTTATGAGATTAGCTAATGCATGAACTTTTAAGTTCTTGTTGTATATGTTGAACACTTTGATACAAATTATATATATATATATATACATATACATATATGTATGTATACATACATATATGTATATGTATATATACATATACATATATGTATGTATATACATATATGTATATATACATATACATATATGTATGTATACATACATATATATATATGTACATATACATATATGTATGTATACATACATATATGTATGTATATATATGTATATGTATATATATATATGTGTGTATGTATATATATACATATATATATATATAGATATATATTACCCTTTCAATTTGGCATTGTTGTCAAAGGGGGAGTAGAAATATATATGTGTTTTTTAAAAATTTGTATAATGTATGCATTAAGGGGGAGCATGAGTAAATGTGTAAATTTGTTGTGTATGCACACTTAGTGGTATTACTGTAAAATTTTCTAAGTGCTGCCATCAATGCCAAAGGGGGAGATTGTTGGCTTGATGATGATTGTAATGTATTCATCATTTGTTGTCATTGATGAAACACTCTCACACAGACATATGATTATATTGACTACCGGTGTAACTTCAATTGTTTACTCTGTCAACCGGTATGTTAGAGGTTATACTAAGAGGTTTATCTCTAACTGGTACTTTGTGTCAATCGGTATGTGCATAAGATATAGTCTGCGATTATACTAAGTTGGCATCAAGAGCAGATCAAGATGGAGATCAAGTGGAGATTTAAGGACAACAGTTCATATGTTTTATTCAAACTGGTATTTGATTGTTCCAATTGGTATTTGGTAATTTTGTGATGAGTTACTTGCACCGACTGCTTGGGAGAAATTTTTGTGATGAGTTATGATCACTTTTCCAGATACACTACATCTAGGAAATTGTGTTATGATTTCTTAAGGCCGACATGAAATCATAAGGTCTATATATTGACATCGCAATGAATTATTTAAGAGAGTGAAAAGTGTTATGTTATGTGCGAATGTAAAAAGAGTTAAGTTGCAGAGTATACAGAAGAGCAGTGTTGAATATGTTTAGAAGGATCTGATTAAGCAAGTATTGTGCTACTCAGAACAGATCAAACCATTCTTGTTGTTTTCTAACCATTACACCAGAATCAAATCCCCTAACCGCGTAAGCTCTAAGAAGCTTCAATGTATCAATCCTTTAATAGGGTGATCTATTAGTCTGGATTCAAAAATCCTCTATCAAGGTTACTACTAACAGGGTACTACCTTTAACAGGGTATGAGCTTCTAATCAGGCTTTAGGATCTCTAACAAGATTCGCTCCTAGCAGAGCACTTTATAGACCTTAACTGATCAGTTATCTATTACTGCAGATAGTTAACTTGTGAGTTCCATCTCACCGTGGTTTTTACCTATTTGAGTTTTCCACGTACAAACACTTGTGATATGGTGGATGCTTTTATTTTTGTGGATTTTGTTATATCATTTTGGATTGCATGCATTGTGTTTAAAAGCTTTTTTAAGTTCATCTATCGGTTAGTGTTTGAAGTAGTTTTATTTTTGGTGTCACTGATTCATGCCCCCCCCCCTCTCAGTGATTTTCAAGTCCATCAATAAGATGATACATAAGCTCAAAGATCGAGCAAGAGCCTCCACCAAAACAATGCAATAATAAACTAAGGCATAAAAATTAGATCTAAGACTAATCTAAGAGAAATTCAAATCCTCAACAGTGAGGCAATAACATCCCACTAGATCTCTCATAAACATTCCTCGACAGTGAGGCATTCTTCCTCTCGTTGGAACTATATAACAAATAAGAATAATCATCAATGGTAAGGCACAAAACCTCTTACCAGAGCACAAAACCATCATGAACAAGTCAATATGACATCATAGACAACTCTGAGAACTCAATGCAATCCCAAAATGCTTTTAAAAAATACAAAATCTGAAAAACCAATCATACTGAGAAAAATTGCCAAATCCTAAACCCCTAGAGCAATTCAATGCTCCTAGGAGCCATATTAGCACATCTTGGAGCCAGATTAACGCACCCAGGACATATTGTAGCATTTTGGGTCATAGGTTTAGCGTTCTAGTGCCAAATAATAACGTTTTTAGTCCAGAATGCAAAATTCATCAAAAACAGACAAATTTGATAATGAAACTTACTAGAATTGCAAAAGGACTCTCAATTTGACCATGAAAAAGACATTATTAACACACAAAGAGAGATTTATATCAATCTCTAGCCACAATTGCACTTAGATGTGCCTAGAACTTCACCAAATCGTGCACAAAAACTCAAGGAGATACAACAATGCAAAGGTAGTCTCAATGCAACATTTCAAGGCATTCTAATGCCCAAACAACACTCATTTCACCTATAGAATAAACTAAAAATAAGATTGCAATTAACAAAACTCAGGAAGACAACTCCTGACAAAGTCTCAAACACTTCCAATCTTGCCAGAGTACATAGATTCATAAAGAGATGCAAAAAGGGCACAATGAAATTCAAATATCATTCAATGAACTTATTAAAATTAAACAAAATCATAGATAAATACGAACAAAGATTCATTATGGGTCTAAAGTGGAAAATTGGGAACCTTAGCCAATTTCGCCACTTGAAAGAAGAGGGGAACTTTACTAAGGTTCAATTTTCACTTGAGGGGGACTTTATATTCAAAAAAGGGATGAATCTAATAGATCCAATCCCAAAGGATGCAAGAATTGAATACTAAGTAGATTGATTGTGATTGAAATGCAATTTACCCTCTTTTGTAATTTGTCAAGTTGAATTAAGACTAAATGTTGGAAATGAAGATAAAGTAAGCAAAAATAGTGAACTACATATTCGGGATTCAGTCATGCACCTAGATCTGATAAGTTTGAGATGATTCAGAGCTGCTCTGCAAAATCCAGAAAAAGTTGTAGGGACCGTGTGTCCAGACAGGGACACCCTCCTATTGGTCCTCCAAACTTTCCGCTCGTTGAAAAGGGTTTTTTCATCTCTACGAATAAAGCTTAATTCCAGAAGTACAACTATGTACATGTTTCCTACACATATAAAGAAAGGGAAATGTGTTGGGAATAGAGGTTTCTCTTCAGATCAAATCTTGGTTTTTGAATTAACCAAGTGGTTGAAGTAATGTAAATGAAACGACTGAAAGTAGAAATCCTCCTCTTTGAGGAGATGTTGAATTGACTGAAAATGAAATTCTTATACCTCCTTGTGAAGTTTTTCTTGCCTCCACATGGAATTAGCATTTCATGAAGTAGAATGTTGATCTCCTTTTCAATGCTTGAAATCTTATCTCTATTGCTGCTCCAAATCTTGAAGGAAGACTGAAAAATGCTCAATTGCTCTTGAATGCTTGATCTCTTGAATGATCGGATGCTTGATTGAATTTCATGATCTATCAAATGAGAGGGGAAATCCCTCTTATATACTTGCCATTGAGATTTAATTGACTGATTTTCTGACTTGGGGTGACATAGGGGGGATTTTCTCACTCCAATTTGAGATGAGCCAAAGAGAGGGACCCCAAGATAGGTCCCAAATAGGGGATCCCAGGGTGCCATGCCCTGGTCCTAGTGAGGACCAGGGTGTCATGCCTTGGTCCTGCCCTATTTTGGGGCAGGATCAAGGTGGCTTTGAGATGCAGGGTTGAGTAAAATGCAGGCTTTGACTTGTATGAGCATATTTAGGTCTTCAATCAAGCCAAGGACCGCCAACACTAAGGAAAAGACCCAAATGCAGTCAAAAATTGCACGGGGTTCAATTTTAGGACGTTACATTTATCCTGCACTTTAGTGAGAGTATAAGCATATGCAAAAGGAATTCAGATTGAAATACTTTCACCACATCACAGAGGCAAGATTCACCAAGCCCCCAATGGACTTTAGGATATTACTACTTCAATGATAAGGTAAAAGGGAAGATCATGAGAGAAAGAGAGAACCATGACTACAACTAGTAAGGTTCTCTTACTATGAGTCATGAAAAGAAGCACCAAAAATTACAAAGAAATGACAAAGTTCACTAAGTAACTTTAAG
The DNA here is from genome assembly GCF_030272615.1 of Cryptomeria japonica. Taxonomy (NCBI): domain Eukaryota; kingdom Viridiplantae; phylum Streptophyta; class Pinopsida; order Cupressales; family Cupressaceae; genus Cryptomeria; species Cryptomeria japonica. The sequence goes on from NC_081414.1 coordinate 336,752,001, forward strand.
TATCAAAAGAGAGAATCATGAGTGGAGTGTATGCCCCCACATTAAAGCGATTACGTACTCCTTATCGAGAGCAATTTCTTTAAGGTAGGATACACTCAAATAAGACAAGCACATTATCACAATAATTTAGCCCCCAACAAAGGATAAATGAAAGGATAATGAACACAAAACACAAAGCATGAGGTAGTTTCACCTAACTTTGGAGTCAATATGCTTTTTATGATAACTCATATATATATGTGTGTGTGTGTGTGTGTGTGTGTGTAGTGTCATAAAATTGCAACCCTAGAAATTTTAACCACATTTAAGGTCCCCACCTTGGCGATGACATCCCCCTTCCTAACCAAGACCCATTTCTGCACTTCTACCCTTGAAACCCTCTTTGTCTAGGCTTTGTTTCTTCCTTAGACCTTGTCCAGGCCCCAAAATAGGGTACGATAGGGGTGCCATTGTTAGGTCCTGAAGACAACTGAGAGGGGGGGTGAATCAGTTGTCAAATAAATTCAAACCAAAAATAGTTTAACCAACTTAATGCTTAATACCGATAAACCAATCTTTTATACCTATAGACAGTTTTATCAGTTAATTGCAATACCGGAAAGGATTAATGCATGAAACAGAAAGACAAAGTTATCCACAACACATAACACCAATATTTGTACATGGAAACCCTGTAAGGGGAAAAGCCATGGTGGGAAACCTTACCCACAATCAGATGATACTACTGCAGATAGTAAGTGTATACAAATGGGGTCTACACATGCAGAAAGGCCAAGTGCCTAGAGCTCACTGCTCAAACACAAAATAGGAGTCACACTAACTACAATTGGATGGTTAAATCCAATAAGGATGTACTGCTCAAATTAGCATCTTTCTATGCTGGATTCAGTACCGGTGTAGTTCTAATTGTCTTCACAAAAACCTCCTTCAACCTTCAAATGATGCCTGTGTGTATAGCTCTTCTTATTCTTGCATATATCTTCACACAATTCTTTTTTGCATTCCACATTCGATCTTACAAATAAGATCTTACATTTATACCATAACCTAAGACCAATTTTAGTAGGTCGGCTCTAAAGGATATTATAATAAAATCAATTTATAAATAAATTAATGCCCGATGCAATAACCAATTCAACATGTTGGCTTAATGCATTTACAACAATAATAAATCATCTCCATAGCGTGCCATGCTGATCTGGAAAAGATAAACCTGCGGGTGTATAACCTGGACCTATTTGCCAGTAACAACAAATATGCAAATATGAATATGCCAATAAACAAATCTTCAAGATGAAGTGTCCAAATGATGTCTTTGACATAACCAAGTTTTTTCCATGCCATTCCAAGTGTCTATGAACATTATATCCTGTCAATGTACCAGATACCAATGACTGTGCATAAGTCATTTGCTTTGTCGGTGAATGTTGTTGATTCTCCAAAGTGTCAGAGTTGATAAGTGTTAGTAGGTGTTGACATAATTGACAAAACCATACCAAAATACCAACAATCTCCCCCTTTGGCATTGATGGAAACACAAGATGGAAAAACCATCAAAGTGCCAAAACAGAAATGCCAAATACCAAAAGTCAACAATCTCCCAAAAGAGATCATAACCAGAAATCAAGATACAAAGAGTAACAATCTCTCCCCCAATGAATAATCTCTCCCCAAGAGATAATTTTTTTTTCCATATCAATCTCTCCCCCTTTGACATCAAATGCCAAAGTAGAAAAAATATATTTTTCAAATACAAAATGTCAACCGATTCAATGTACCAACTACTCCCCCTGAGAAGTAGCTTCCTCATCAAAGCTGGAGTAAAAAAAAAATTTTACTAATTTTGTCGGTTGATGACAAACATCAACTTCCTAAGTCTCTACTGGTGGGGGTATGACCCCAAGCTGATCTCTGAGATGTTCAAAAGTCTCCTTAGGTAGAGGTTTAGTGAAAATATCTACAATCTGCTCTTTAGTATTCACATAAACCAGTTTTATCTCTTTTGCTTCAACATTTTCCCTTAGAAAATTTAGTTTGATAGAAACATATTTGCTTTTAGAATGTAATACCAGATTCTTAGATATATCAATTGCTATAGTGTTATCACAATAGATAGGAATAGGTTCCTTGCATTTTACCTTTATGTCCTTCAACATTTGCTTAAGCCATAATACTTGTGTACAGTTAGTTGTTGCTGCAACATATTCTGATTCTACTATTGATAAAGATGTACAACTTTGTTTCTTACTTAACCAAGAAATTAATTTGCTTCCAAGAAAAAATACTCTGTCGGTGGTGCTTTTTCTATCATCCACATCTCCTGCCCAATTTGCATATGTATATGCACATAATTCAAAGTTTCCATCTCTAGGATACCATAATCCAAGATTTGTAGTGCCTTGTAAATACCGAAAAATCCTTTTTATAGTTGATTCATTATTTTCTCTAGGATTACTTTGAAATCTTGAAACAATACATACTACATTCATGATATCAGGTCTGGTTTGTGTCAAATACAGTAAACCTCCTATCATAGATTTGTACCTAGTCAGATTAACAGGTGTAGATTCATCCCTTATTGATAATTTATCATTTGTAGTCATAGGTGTTCTTACCGGTTTAGATTTATCCATCCCAAATTTCTTTAGTAACTCTTTCAAGTACTTGGATTGACTCAAGAATATACCTTTATCAATTTGAGAAATCTACAATCCTAAAAAGAATTTTATTTCCCCAATCATAGACATTTCAAATTCTTGCTACATTTCAATAGAAAATTCTTTACATAATCCATCTTCTCCTCCAAAGATTATATCATCAACAAAAACTTCTATAACCAAGATGTCATCATTAGTCATTTTGTAATATAAGTTGTTGTCAGCATTACCTTTAGAAAAACCAATTTTTAAAAGATACTTATCCAATCTTGCATACCAAGCTCTTGGAGCTTGCTTCAACCGATACAAAGCTTTCCTTAACCTGCAAACCATATCTTTGTTATCTATCAAAGAAAATCCATCACGTTGTTCAATGTAAACTTCTTCTTCAAGATCTCCATTCAAAAATGCACATTTAATATCCATTTGATATACTTTGTAGTTCTTGTGTGCTACAAAAGCTAAGAATAATCTAACTGCCTCGATTCTAGCTACCGGTGCAAAGATTTCATTGTAATCAATTCCTTCTTTCTGAGAATATCTCTTACACACTAGTCTTGTTTTATTTCTAATTACCTTGTCATCTTCATTAAGTTTGTTTCTGAATACCCATTTGGTTCCAATTACATTTTTGTCTTTAGGTCGGGGAACTAATGTCCAAGTGTTATTCTTCTCAATTTGCTCTAATTCTTCTTCCATAGCTTTAATCCAGTGTTTATCTTCACATGCCTCATTAATTAATGATGGTTCAATTTGAGAAATAAGACATACCTCTTTATTTGCCAATCTTCCTCTTGTCATAACTCCTTTATACTTTTTTCCAATTATCTGATCTTCAGAATGATTCAGTCTTACATACTGAGGTGTCTTTGTTTGCTACTATTCCTCAGTTACAATGGAATTTTCAGATGATACTGGTGTAACTAGATCTTCATTCTGTACCGGTGGGTTTAGTGTAGGTTCATTTGTTAGAATATTTTTTGCCGATTCAGAGTCTATATACTGTGAAGTTCCTCTGAATTGTTCATCAATTTTCACATTTGTACTCTCAATAATTTTCTGCAATCTTTTGTTAAAACATCTATATGCCTTACTCTTAGATGAATAACCAAGAAATATTCCTTCATCACTTCTAGGATCAAATTTACCAATATACTCATCTCTTCTGATATAACATTTGCTTCCAAATATTTTGAAATATTTAAGAGTAGGAGTAATACCAAACCATAGTTCATGAGGGGTCTTACCGGTTTCACCTTTGATGTGAACTTTGTTGAATGTATAGACCATTGTACTTACTGCCTCTCTCAAATACACATGTGGTCAATTTTCTTATGATAACATACTTCTTGCTGCATCCAAGATAGTTCTATTTTTTCTTTCAACAACTCCATTCTGTTGTGGTGTCCGGTGTGTTGATAGTTGTCTTTTGATTCCATTCACTTCACAGAATGTATTAAATTCGTTAGATATAAACTCTCCTCCTTGATCTGATCTCAGACATTTGATTTTCTTACCGGTTTCATTTTCTACCATTGCTTTGAACAGTTTGAACTTTCCAAGTGCTTCTAATTTTTTTCTGAGAAAAGTAACCCAACACATTCTAGAGTACTCATCAATGATTAGCATAAAATATCTATCACCATGCAAACTTTTAGTTCTATCTGGACCACATAAATCAGTCTGAATTAAGTGAAGAGCATTATTGGATTTTTCTGGAATACTTTTGAAAGTAGCTCTAACTTGTTTTCCAAATTGACATTCCTTACATACTGTATTGTGAGGTTTGACAATTTTAGGTAAATCCCTAACTACCATAGTAGTATTGATTTTTACCATGCAATCAAAATTTACATGACAGAGTCTCTAATGCTATAGCCAACTTTCATCAATATGTGCAATCAAGCATGTCTTTTCACTGTTATTCAAATGAAAGATATTACCTCTAGTTTGATTACCGGTTGCAATTTCCAAACCAGTTCTATTCATGATTTTGCATTTTCCATTTTTGAATTGTAACTGAAATCCTTTTTCAACTAATTAACCAACACTCAAAAGATTATGCTTTAAACTTTCAACATAGTAGACATTGTCAGTGTTATGCTTACCATCAAGAGATATTGTACCTTTACCTTTGATCAAACAAGCTTTATCATCTCCAAATCTTACTAGACCTCCATTATATTCTTGAAAGGTCAAGAATTTACTTTTATCACTAGTCATATGATGTGAGCATCCTGAATCAATGAACCATTCATCTTTAACTTCAATTTTAGTTGGCAAGGCCTACTCTACCGGTTTAATGGTAGGTACTAGTTGATCTTCTGTTATAGCAACAAAAACCCATCCATTGTCTGACGGATCCTCATCAAAATCATTATTCACTCCTTCATCAGCAAGATAACAAGATTTGTCTTTATTCTTCTTAAATCTGTATCTCTGATATTCAGGGTTAGGCTTGTATGTTCTTCTAGCTTCTTCTCTTTGTCTAGCATGTCTATCAGAGCATCTAGAATCTATATGACCAATCTTATTATAGTTAAAACATTTAAAGAGTGTTTTACCTTCATACTTACTTCCAATTGGACCTTTAGGCATTTTTCTTGCAAATAGTGCTTCAAGTTTTTCAAGTTCTTCATTTTCTCTCCTGCTTTCCTCAAGTTCTCTTGCATAAAAGGATTTCCAATCAGACTTGTCAAATGATGGTGCAGAGGATGTAGATTCTTTACAAGATAAATCTATCTTTGTAGTAGCAATAGGACCAAATTCCTCAATTTCAAAAGCTGAAAGTTTTCCAATCAATGTATCCCTAGTTACTAATGTATTAGGCATTGTTCTTAACTCATTTATAGCAGTAACTTTCATTTTATATGCCGGTGGCAATCCTCTTAAAACTTTTGAAACAATTTCATCTTCACTTAAAGTTCCTCCACAACATTTAATACCCAAAACAATTTCATTAACTCTTTCCATAAAAGCAGAAATCCTTTCTTCTTCTTCCATTTTCAGATTTTCATACCTGACCCGAAAGCTTTCAAGTTTTGCAATTTTGACTATGGAATCTCCTTCATTCAGTGTTTCCAAATGATCCCAAATATCTTTAGCAATTGATCTATCTGATAATCCCATGATTTGTTGGTATGTTAATGCGCTCAAAAGTGCTTCTCTTGCTTTGCAATCATTTTCTTCATCTTTTCCCAAGGTAGGTGGATTAGGTTGACTAGGAGTAGGAGCAGTATAGCAATTCCTTGTAACTTCCCAGATGTCCTTTCCAATGTAATTTAAATGTGTCTCCATTCCGATCTTCCATATGCCATAGTTGTTTCTATCAAGTTTAGGACTATCCTTCCTGAAATAGTTAGTAGACATTGGATCTCCTCAAGCTATTAAACTTCTGCAGAAAGAGGACTAGGGTCTGGTACCAATTGTTAGGTCCCATAGACAACTAAGAGGGGGGGGGGGGGGGTGAATCAGTTGTCAAATAAATTCAAACCAAAAATAGTTTAACCAATTTAATGCTTAATACTAATAAACCAATATTTTATACCAGCAGACATTTTTATCAGTTAATTGTAATACCGGTAAGGATTAATGCATGAAACAGAAAGACAAAGTCATCCACAACACATAACAGCAATATTTGTACGTGGAAACCCTATTTGTATGTGGAAACCCTATAAGGGGAAAAACCACAGTGGGAAACCTTACCCACAATTAGATGATACTACTGCGGATTGTAAGTGTATACAAATGGGGTCTGCACATGCAGAAAGGCCAAGCTCCTAGAGCTCACTGCTCAAACACAAAATAGGAGTCATGCTGACTACAATTGGATGGTTAAATCCAATAAGCATGCACTACTCAAATTAGCATCTTTATATGTTGGATTTAGTACTGGTGTAGTTATGATTGTCTTCACAGAAACCTCCTTCAACCTTCAAATGATGTCTGCGTGTATAGCTCTACTTATTCTTGCATATAACTTCACACAATTCTTTTTTGCATTCCACATTCGATCTTACAAATAAAATCTTACATTTATACCATAACCTAAGACCAATTTTAGTAGGTCGGCTCTAAAGGATATTACAATAAAATCAATTTATAAATAAATTAATGCCCGATGCAATAACCGATTCAACATGTCAGCTTAATGCATTTACAACAATAATAAATCATCTCCATAGTGTGTCATGCTGATCTGGAAAAGATAAACCTGCAAACTGGACCTATTTGTCGGTAACAACAAATATGCAAATATGAATATGCCAATAAACAAATCTTCAAGATAAAGTGTCCAAATGATGTCTTTGACATAACCAAGTGTTTTCCATGCCATTCCAAGTGCTTGTGAACATTATATCCTGTTGGTGTACCAGATACCGGTGAATGTGCATAAGTCATTTGCTTTGCTGGTGAATGTTGTTGATTCTCCAAAGTGCCAGAGTTGATAAGTGTTAGTAGGTGTTGGCATCATGAAGTTTGGAGTACTTAAGAAGTTTTCATTGATGGCAATATTAGTTCAGATGTCATCATAACCAGTTATAGTGGATTGGTAAGGAACAGGGGACTAAAGACTTCCACCGGTAAGCATAGACTGGTTTACAGGAAGCAACTGGTAGATTAAGCTGAGTAAAGCAGGTTCATCGATATAAAGAAAACAACCGGCAATAGATCACAATGGTGAAATGTTGATCTATTCAAATTAGAAAGTGTCAGTTGAATTCAGAGTGCTTGTTAGAGAATCAGTGAGATGTGTGGCATGAACGACTAGTCCCACCAGTATAATCGGCAAGATTTGAGGAATGAACAGATTGGTGCATAGAATGATTTTTTGAGTTTGTGTTTTGGAGGGAAAGTGAGTGCCAAGATTGAAGACAACTATATACATGTTTTTCATTTTGATTTGTGTGTCGATGGGGTTGTGAGTGGATTGAGGTTGTAAGTTAGAGTAAAAGTGCAGAATAAGCAAAGTGTAGAAGGGTTCTCATGAATCGGTGAAGCCATCACCGAGCAAAGATTGAAGTAGATATAGAACGGATCTATATGATAAAAAAGTTTCATCATCGTATCTAGATATAGAACAGATCTTTAATAATTGCAGCACGGTAAAATCCCTTAACCGAGTGAACTTTAACAAGTCCCTTTGTAAAATCTCTTAATCGGGTGACATCCTAAATGATGATCCTAAGTCCTTTAACAAGGCTACCTCTAATAGGGTAAAGGTTATAACAGGCCTTGAAGAAAAACCCTTAACCGAGTGGCACCTAATAGTGTCTTTGTAATCTCCTAATAGGAATGGCTCCTCACCAGGCATACTTAAGAATAGTGTTGATTCACCCCCCCTCACAATCACCGGTTAATATTAACAATTGTTATCAAAGCTAAAGTCCTCTGAAGAAAAGTTTAACAGCTTCAGGAAAAGATAATGGAATAATAGTGGTATCAAAAGCAGCTTGATGAAGCTAATGAGATGATTGCCCAGTTGAAGCAGAGACTAAAAAAATCACTTGCTAAAAGGAAGGAACTCACTCTACAACTTAATGAGAGTCATGATATCATAGATCAACTCTCTGATTAGAGTGGAACTGAAGAAGTAGAAGAGGCAGTCTCAGAGCTGATGGAAAAGAACAAGAAGTTGGTTGAAGTAATCACAAATCTAAAAAGAGAGCATGAAATTCAGGCCCTAAGAATGACTGAAATACTAGAAGTCAGGAGGTTGGCAAAAGAAATAGAAATGCAGATGAAGCACTGTCAAAAGCTAAAAGAGCCAAAAGGCTTGTTGAAGAAGCCCTAAGAGAGAATGATGCAATCATCATTGAAAAAGATGAAGAAATTTGAATTCTTACTCAAGAGAATACAGTTATGTATGAGCATCTACATGGCCAAACAGAAGAAAATGAGAAGACGATGAAGGAGATTGATCAACTCAAAAATGAGTTGAAAGTTGCAGATGAGAAAAATGAAAAGCTGAGAAAATTTAATGAAAGCTCTGAAAAGATAAATGATCAATTAAAAGCTCAGAGGATAACAATGGAGACAACTAGTCTTGGTTACTTCGGTATAGGTCCAATGGAAACTGGAGAATCATCTAATCCCAAGAGGATGAAGGATAATAAAAGGAACAAATCAGGAATGAAAGGTATGAAGTTTTCTAAATTATCCTACAACTATTGTGGTAAACCGGGTCATAAGTCTAATGTCTGTAGAAATTGACTGGTCAGTCACAAGATGCCATTCACCTTTTATGGTTATTGCTATAACTGTCACAAGTATGGACACACTACTTATGAGTGTAGACCTCGATCAAGTAGCATGTCCAGTAGAAGAATATTTAATGGATATTTCTTCACGTGCAATAAATATGGACACAAAGTTGAAGAATGCATGTTCAAGAAAAATGCATCAAGATCTCCATCCAAACCGATTATCCCTAAAAGAAAGGGTAATAATCTCAATGCCACCTTTTCTACTTATGGCAACTTTGGTCATGTTGCGGTGAATTGTAGGATGAGAATGGGTCAGAGAAACAATGCAGGACCATGGAAGACAACTGGTATGGCATGTTTCAACTGCCATAATGTCAATCATTTGGCCAGAGAGTGTAGGAACCGATCCTACAATCGGCCTAAAGACATAAACCAGTTTAGCAAGAAGAAAGGGACAAAGGATTTGAAAGGAAAGAAGATAGTTGAAGAGGTGAAGAATGAAATGAAAAGGATGTGGACTAAAAATGAAGAAAGCAAAGAAGAAGAGAAGTAGTTTGAAACTAAGTCATCATCCATCGGTGATGACAGTTCTTCAAAATAAGCAAACTGATGCTCAGGAGGAGCACTTATTGAAAAATCATGGTTGATTCCCCATAACCAAAGTGAGGTAATTCTTATTTGCATTACCTAGATAAGTTGACATATTATTTGTAATTATTCATTGATGAATTGTTAAGAGTATAAGTGTTAAAGGTTGTATTGTTACCAATAGGGAAGTTACACCGGTAAATTATAATATGTTACCATTTGAGGTTGTACAACTTAACTGTTGTAAAAGCGTATTGAACAACTTATCTAATAAATAAGGAAATGAAAGCTCATTTTGTTTACCTTGTTTTCATCTGTGCATTTGAGAGCTCCTAGTATGATCAAAGGCTTTCTAAATTTGTTAAGTGCATTATATGCAAAGTTAGTTTGGAGATCAAGCGGTGAAGCTTTGGTGATTGAAAGCTCTAGCAGAAACGGTAGAGGAAACTAATCTATGAATTATGTTCTAACTCATCATGGCAGCTTCCATGTAGACCCCTGTGTTGGTTGAGGTTGTTAAGGAACCACAAATTGAGTTCAAGTTGCATCCTATGAATGTCAGAGAAGTCGATAAAATCGGTGCCCTATCATTTGTGCCCTCTGGTGTGTTACTCATTGAAGATGTTTGTTCCTTCATCCACTGCAAACTTGAAGATCTTGGAGACAAATTCATTCAAGATGAATTCAAAGGGTTCTGTGACAAGGGTCTATTGAAGGTAGAACATATGCATCTAAAGACCAAGGGTTTTTCATATGTTGTTGATATTCCAAAACAATTCCATACCGATTGGATCAGGTATGTGCTAAGTAGAGTACATGACCGGTTTCTATGGTTGGAAGATGAAGCTCCAATAAAAATCACAAAGGATGTGATCCAAAGAGTAACAGGGTTCAGTGAAATAGGCAAAGCACTAACCCTAAGGACAATATCATCCAGTGAGGTCACTCAGTTGACTCAATCTTGATATGACAAGAGAGAAATGGCATTCACCTACATTAAGGATGCAGAAGTAAGGTTTTCATCTGCAGTAGTAGCTTATAGAGTGTACCAATCAAGCTGCATGAAGAGTGTGTTGAGCAGTGCTATCCATGCATCTCACTAGATCATCAAAGAGGATGCAACATATGACATTTGTGAGATGATAAGGAGTCAATTCTTGGTGAACATGGACTGAATTAAGAAGGACAAAAAGCAATCATTCAAGTATGGTTCAATACTGGTTTATATCTTCTTCTATGTGCAAAATTTCTTTCTCGGTAAGGGAAATGTAGTGTGGACTACAAATAAACCTATCACAGTTCAGATAGGTGAAATAATTAGAGACTTAGGTGATAAGTTTGGAGAAACAATGTGGGGTTACTTCAAAAAATTCCAAACTAGAATGCATCAAAGAGAAAGATTCTCGACCAATATAGTTAAAAAATACAAGGACACTATTTGCTTTCTTGTTGATACTGATTGTTGCATCATTCAAGTGGTTAAACCTATAACTTTTTGGGTACCCACTATGGGTTATGAGATCGGGGCAGACATTGCCAAAATATATTGAAACATGTTACTATCTAAACTGGTAGACAAAAAAGCTAAGAGATTTGGAACTTATAAGGAGGCAAGCTCCAAAATTAAGAAGGAACTTAAAGAGACTATCATTCAAAAGAAAGTTAGAAAAATGATTGACACCTTAGACAAGAAATATGGAGGTGAAGCATCTACTACCACTACTTACACCATTCTAAGTTAGGAAATAGGAGCAAAATAAAGCAAAAATGAAGAGAAAATAGATGAAAATAAGAAAATGTCCAAGACAAGATCCAAGGGTGTTGTATCCAGCAAACTGACAACATATATGAAAGAAAAGGACTCAGATGCTCCTACATCCTCCCAAGGTAGAAGTGGACCGGTAGGAGTCACATGCAAGAAAGAAAAAGACTGAAAGGTCAATTGACACAAAGACCAAGAAGAAGCCCAAGAAAGACGAAAAGGAGGATGATAACTCTGACACCCAATCTGATGTGGTAATTGAAGAGATCAGAAGAAGTGGTAGGAATGTAGCTCCAATTGTTGATGAATTGGTCCATGGGATCAAAGAATATGGAGGTTTAGCTAGTGTTGGGAGAAAGTATCCCCTCTGCAATGAGGAAGAGAAAAGAAAAATTGAAGATGCACTCATCTGGAACTTACATAATTTTTGCAGAACCCCCAGTGAACTACATGGATTAATTCCATCATATATACAAAATCTCATTGAAGGGAGATGGAAAAATGCCTTGGCAGATGAGAAGGAATACATAATAAATGCACTCATAAAAGTACAACATGGAATTGGATTACAATCAAGCAACTTTAGTGGTTGAAGCATATGTACAACATTTCAAAATAAGGAACATAAGAAGGAGAGTGGCCATAGGAGACATTCAAGGCGTTCACATGTGGAAAACAATTTTGAGCCAATAAAAGGAAGCTGAGGAGGAAATAGAAAAAGAAGTGAAACAAGGATAAGATACAGCTGCTCAAGAAAAGAGCAAAGAAAAGACAAGGAAACCATTGATGGGTTTGATGAATTCTCAGCTGAAGATATCATAGGTGATGTTGTGTCAGATATTCCTAATTTGACAAAGGATGTAGAGCCATCACTTCAGCAAAAATTAACTGTTGAAACTATTGATATTGATGATACACCGGCAAAGGGAACCAATCAAACCAAGCATCCTAGAAATGATGAAGTTACAATTGAGGACATTCCTTATGAGGAAAAACCTCAAAGGCATCTAGTGACAATAAATATTCCCACAACATACTCTGCAAGAAATGAACCTCATTTGCAATAAAAAGGTGCAGAGGAAGAAAACCCCAAGATGATAGACTCATCAATACCATCTGTTGATGAAATAGAGGAGAAGGAACAAGAAAAGAAGGAAGCAGAAAAGAAGAACGAAGATTTGAAGGAAACGGGAATAACCAATATTTGTCCAGGGGAGACCAAGGAACTGGAACAAGAGAAGAAGATAGAAGATTCTTCATCCGGTCAACCTGAAGGTGGTCAAAAAATAGTGGTGGACACTCCTTTGGTAAAGAGGAAGTTAGTTTTAGAAAAGGAAACTGAGAAAAAGAAAGCTAAACTTCCCATCTCACCTAGCTATGAGGTAGAAGCTGAAGAAGAAGAAGAAGAAATAGAGGAGGATGAAGGGGAAGACTCATTAATTGATATCAAGAAGATGACCCCCAAACAGTTAATAAAAGTTTTAGAAAAATTGAGAATTCAAGCTAAAAAGGCCAAACTAAAGCAAAGAAAAAGAAGGGAAGAATTCTTAATACTGCAAAGATAATCTTATCTGATCTTATTCCTGATATTGTTGTTGATGAGAATGCACCTATCATCGATCAATTGGGCACTCTTTTCAAAGCAATTGATTTAGAGGCAACCGATATGGAGAACGTTGTAGCAAGGAAGTATGAAACCATAAGAGGTGAGCACTTAATGGAATAAATATCAGTTGAAAAAGTTGCTCTTTCTACAAACACTGAAGAGGTGAAATCACTCTTAAAGGAAGTTGGCCAATTATTGGTCAGATTCTCAAACTTCCCCAATTTCATCAAAGATCTTGAAGTCAAAAGAGTAAAGACTCAACAGAAAATTCAAGATCTGCTAGGTTCCTTTTATCCTCTTACAAGCTCAGTAGCAACTTTCAGTGGAAAAGTCAAATAGTTGACTCATGAAATCAACCAACTGAAAGAGGAATAGGACAAACAATCTCTAAATATGTTAGAGATACAGTGTTGTCTTCCCCCTTTCATTGATTTATTAAAAGGAAATGTGAAACAAGAAGAAGGCCTCATCAGTAGACCTGCTGCAAGACAGTGGATGACATGGAGAATTTGGTCACACACCTACATGGACAAATTATTACTATGAAACAAGTAAAGCCTATATAGTAATCTTCTTTGGAGGCTGCTAAGGTAAATTTCAAATAAATTTTTGACTTACTCTCAAAAATTATTTTGTATACTTTGATTTCTTTATTCTTTGTCATTGTTGCAAAAAGGGGGAGAATGAATGTGTAGTGGATTATACATATGAGAAGGCAGAGTTCCACTGGTAGAGGTAGAAAATGAATATCCAATATAGGGGGAGAACCAGAACAAAAGGTAGAGAAGGTAGAGAAGGCAGAGAACATGGGGAGAATCAGAATAGGGGGAGATTTAGTTCAAGACAACTAGATGTTTTTCCACCAATGCCAAAGGGGGAGATTGTTGGCTTCATGAAGTTTGGAGTACTTAAGAAGTTTTTATTGATGGCAATACCAGTTCAGATGTCATCATAACTGGTTATAGTGGATTGGTAAGGAATAGGGGACTAAAGACTTCCACCAGTGAGCAGAGTGGTTTACAGGAAGCAATCAGTAGATTAATTTGAGTAAAGCAAGTTCACCGATACAAAGAAAACAACCAGTAGCAAATCACAATGGTGAAATATAGATCTATTCAAATTAGAAAGTGCCAGTTGAAGTCAGAGTGCTTGTTAGAGAATCAACGATATGTGTGGCATGAACAGCTAGTCCCACCGATATAATCAGCGATATTTGAGGAACGAACAGATTGGCACATAGAATAATTTTTTGAGTTTGCATTTTGGAGGGAAAGTGAGCACTGAGATTGAAAACAACTATATACATGTTTTTTTATTTTGAATGTGTGTTGACGGGGTTGTGAGTGGATTGAGGTTGTATGTTAGAGTAAAGGTGTAGAATAAGTGAAGTGCAAAAGGGTTCCTCATGAATTGGTGAAGCCATCACTGAGCAGAGATTGAAGCAGATATAGAACGGATCTATACGATAGAAAAGTGTCATCATCAGATCAATGACTTGTTTCTCTTTAATAATTGTAGCATAGTAAAATACCTTAATTGGGTGGACTTTAACAGGTCCCTTTGTACAATCCCTTAACCGGGTGACATCCTAAATGATGATCCTAAGTCCTTTAACAAGACTACCTCTAACAGGCCTTGAAGAAAATCCTTTAACCGGGTGCCACCTAACAGTGTCTTTGTAATCTCCTAACAAGGGTGGCTCCTCACTGGGCATACTTAAGAATAGTGTTGATTCACCCCCCCTCTCAGTCACTGGTTAATATTAATAGTCCCCACTCCTTAGGGTGGCCCTATGATGGGTCTGCTTGGTCCCCTATGCATAATTTGATCTTCGAGGTTTGTGCTCCTCTTTGTCGGCCTTCGATGAATGAAAATCAATCCTCTAGGCATGTATAAAAGGAAGTTGGTTTTCTCATTTGCATAAGTGAATTTGATCATAAGAAATCATAGGCGAAAACATACATCATCAAGCATTCAAAAATTCAAGTCTTCTTTATTCATCCATTGGAGCAATATTACAATATTCATTTGCAAGCATGTGTGTGTGTGTTAGGGTTTTGGCATGTTACATGCCATTTCATGCAACACTTGTGATTACATTCAAGAAGCAAAGAAATCATCATCGACAAATTGCAGATCTACAAGGTATACAATTCCATTATTTACATTTCAGCATTTG
>NC_081414.1:337384501-337397216 GCF_030272615.1 Cryptomeria japonica
TTGTGAAACTCAAAATGATATTTTTCATAACCGGTACGGGTTATGGTTTTTCATAACCAGTATGGGTTATGAAAAACCATATTTATTGGTTTTTCATAACCCGTACAGGTTTTGGGAAATTCAAAATGATGGTTTTAGTTCTACATAACCCCGTACAGGTTATGTAGAACTATGAATGGTACTTTTGTTTTTCAAAAACCCGAGCGAGTTATATTGCACATCAGAACCCGTGTGGGTTTTGGCTTGGTAAGAGGGTTGGAAAATGACCCTAAGACTTGGAAGCCCATTTTCCCTCCATTTCTATCCCTTTACACATTTTTTCATCTTCCAACATGATTTCTCGACTTCATCATCATCAGGTTTACAAAAGATCAAGTGGGTATCTCTAAAATTACCACCATAATCTTACACGTCTTCTCATCTTTCTGACCATATAAATTTTTCTATTTTTAGACAACATTAGCATAGTAAACTTTAATTTTCTTTACCAGTGCCTTGATAGTCCTCACAAACATACATCTACCATTTTTTTAATAACTTTTTATATACTTGACCAAATTAAAAATAAATTACATATTATTGTTCTACACTAGATTCTATACAATTTTTTTAAAAAAATTTATTTTCGATTATTTTGATGCAAGTTATGCCCAATGCATGATCAGGTACCAAATTTTCAGGATGCGGTCACTTCAAAAAATCTTTAAAAAAAAAATACTCAACGAAAAATTACAAAAAAATTCACAACTTCTAGAACTCAATCTTACCTATCATCTAACCAAAGGGTTTTGCAAAATACTAAATGTAATTATATATTTTGTGCAGCGCACGAAAATAGCTATGTTATATTTTTTAGAAAAAATCAAGAACAACTTTTCATGCGAGAGAGGTTTGACCCTCTTAATCTTATCCAATTTTAAAAACTTTAGTAGTTTAGAAACTAGATTCATAGTACTACAATTCTTATTGTTTTCTCAACTCCTAGTTTTGAGTGCATGACCTTCGAATATCTCTTTGAAGTTCAGGTTTACTTGTTTTCAGAAAGAAAAAGAAAAAAGTGGCCACTTATACCCCCCTTTTTGTTCACCATCTTGGTGCACTTACCCTTGAGGTAGACCTCTGACCATGTCTTTAGTGCTGAGCTGTTGAAGATAGCAGTAGTTGAGGTGACCAAACCACTCATGCCATAGCTTACTTTCTGAATTTGAATGGGTAAGCAAGGCCCTAGAAGGTGAACTTGGCACAAAGTGGGAGAATGAATAAAGCCTTGAGTTGTCATTGACTTGTCCCACTACTACCAAGGCATCATCATCAAGTTCCTTTACCACAACTGAATCTGGTGTAAACTCAACCTTTTTCCCATTCCCATAGTGAGTGATTTGGTATATAGAGAGAAGGTTGGTAGACAAGTTAGGAACATAGAGAACATTCTCAAATGTTCCATCATCCATGTAATTGAACCTTTCCCTTCAACCTCTACTTGTGTATCATCACCTATGTAAATGTGAGGTACCTTGGATGGCTCCAATGAAGAAAATTGCTCATTTGTAGAACCCATGTGATATGAGGCACCTGAGTCAAGTATCCATTGCTGTGAAGAACTTGTTGTAGCCACAAATGCTTGCCCTTTTCCCTTAGACTATGAGGAAGAGGAAGGAGATGAATCCTTCTTTGCATAGGTGGATGGCAAGTTGATGTTGTTTTTCTTAAGAAGATTAGTTAACTCATCAACTTGCTTTGTGTGGCATCGATGCTCATCATGACCATACTTCTTGCAATATGCACAAGTTGGCTTATCCTTCTTAGGTGGTGTCCCCTTCTTGGAAGAGGATGAAAAATCACCTTGTGATGGAGAGGATGATTGTCCTTTTTCCTATTGTGGTTGTGACTTAGATTGCTTATTCTTCTTGTTGGAATCTTTGCCTTAACTTCCTTGATTCCCTTGATTAGCCACCAAAGCCTTGGACTTTGAAGACTTGAGAAACCCCGTGTTCAACAACTTAGATTGTTCCAATATCAACATTTCTGTAAAAGTATCAAATGAGGCATAACATAGGAACTCCCCATTATCAAACGATGAGTTTGGAAGCTAAACACAAATGCTACATATTCTGGTGCAAGCTTGTCCAAAAAGTTGAATATCAACTGAGCATCATTTTTGTCAATTCCACAATCCTTAAGCTTTGCTCTTAGCTCATTTGTTTTGGTGACATAATCTTGGATTGTATCAAAACTCTTGGGATCCAAGTTGGTGAGCTCATTGTCAATCTTATAACCTCTAATTTCATCAACTTGACCATACAATTTCTGAAACATATCCCAAGCATCTTTGATTGTAGTACACTTTTCAATATAAAAGATGAGGTCATCTGATACATACTTGCACAAAGTTCCAAGAGCCATGAAATTCTTAGTGAGCCATTCTAACTGAGCATTAGGATCAGCCTTAGGATTAGGTGGTGCTGCTATTGTTCCATCTATGTAATGTGTGAGACCTTTTTCCATTAATTTGCTCCATACTTTAATTTTCCATGATGCATAATTATGTGGAGTTAAAGGTGGAAATTTATGAGGACTCATTGCAACAAAAAATGAAAGAGCACAAGGAAAGAGAGGCACAATCACATAAGACACCACCCCCCAAATTCACTCATTCAAAGAACCCCCCCAAAATTGATGATTTGGCACTTTATACTTAGTGCATGTACAATGGGCCACTTGCAAAAAATGGCAAAGTGGACTTCTGATTTCAATTTTTACAACTACCTCAATAAGGCCAAAAGAGACTCAAACTAATAATGCAAGAGATCTAAACTAAGATCCAAGCAATTTACAAGTACCAAATAGGCCAAATAAGACCAATATATGAAAGTATAATTTTTACTTAAAATATCTAAAATCTAATCATAGATTATGAAAGTAAATGAATAAACATGCACTTTAAAAAAAATGACACCTGAAAAGGAGGTCGTATGAGCTCAAACGAGGCCTTTGAAGTTGCAGAATTGAGGATTAGATAGGTACAGCTAAGAGAATCTGAAAATTTTGAAAACCCTATGCACCAAAACCAGAAAATAACCACACCACTGCGAAGAGCATGAAAAATTAGCCCAAATCAAAAAAAAATGCACCAAAAAAGGAGCAAAATTGAGCAAGTTATGGGCCTCCAAAGTTGACCCAAAAATCCAAACTGCTCAATGGAGAGGGGTCTAAAAATTTCCAAAGAAAATGTTGACTGGGCACTGATTGGGTGTTGCTGATTGGGCGCTGACTATGCACTACTAATTGGGCAGAACGTACGAATCCCAAAAATAATTTTCAAATTTTTTTTTTTTTCAAAAAAAATTTTCAAACTGGAAAATAATTTTTAGAAAAATTTTTTTTTTTTTTTTTTTTTGAAAAAAATCCAAAAATTTTGTATCGTACCACCCGAATTGGGTAGAAAATTTCCTCCACACCCAAAAAATGATTTTCGCCAAAATAGGTCGAATTTATACTCGATTTTTATGGAAATGGCCTCCTAGACGCAATGGTGAGGTTGAAAATGCTCTAATATGCCTCCAAAAAATGTAGTCCCTTAGATCTGAAAATAGAAGCCTTCTATGATGTCTCCAAAAACCAATCAATGAAACCCCAATGGCTGTGATACCATGTGAGATTTTGCCAAGATCAAGGGCACAATGAAAAGTATAAAAATAGAGACAAAAGAATGACAAGAACAAACTATATTCTCATCAATATGAAAATGATCAACTGGATTCACCAATACAATGAATATAGGCCTTCTTATATAGGTAAGGCCATATGGATGTATGAGCACACAATCATGACATGTGGCTCAATGAGAAACAAGGGTAGGTAAGAAATACTAGGGGTAGGTAGGAGAAATAATATAATATTCCACAAGAGGTGGATGACCCACCGAATGTGGAGTGTAACAACAAACAAAACCACAAAAGGTGGAATTTCTCCTACAAACTCTATCCCTATGTGCACACTTCCCTAAGTGTCTCAAATCCAAACTATGAAGAAATACATTATCCTAAGTTAACTTAAGTAAAGTGTAATAATATCCATAATGAATATTTATTTACACCAACACTAATAAGTATCTTCCATGGCTCATTCCCTTCCAATGCATGGAATATTCATTTAGCTACTAAAGCAGTCCCTTGAGCTTTAAGATCCTTCATCCCCAAATCCCCAATTGCCTTGTCCATACAACACCACTGCCACTTAGTTGAATGAACCTTTCTATTCCCTTTTCCATCTGGCCACAGTTTGATGATTTTTCGAATATCAATAATTTGGTAATTATTGAACATCCACACTGATGCATAGTAGATACTATATGAGGAGAGAATTTTTTGACAAACTTGTATTCTCCCTGCTAGTGAGAGGTAGTGGTTATTTCACTTGGTGAGTTTCCTTTCAATCTTTCTTTTGATACAACTCCATATATCCTTATGACAAGGAGAGGTAAAGAATGGAATCCCTAGGTATCTGACAATCTTGTTAGGTCCTCCCCATTGAAACCCATAGGGAGTAAGCCAATCAAGATGATGATCAAATTAGCTGAGTAGGGTAGATTTAGACTGTAAAATTTTTACACCAGAGGCATCACAAAACATCTTAATTTTGAAGGATAAATAATCCATGTTACTCTTAGATAGCTCAAGAAATAGTGTGGTATCATCTACAAATTGTATGTTAAGCAGATCTTATTTATCCAATAGAATAATTCCCTTTGCTTTAGGAGATAAGGTGTCATCTCTTAATAGGTAGTACAAAGCTTCTGAGGCAATAACAAAGAGGGAAAGGGCAAGTGGACATCCTTGCCTAATAGACCTACTAGCTGAAATTCTTGTGAGATGGAACCATTAACTTCAATTTGAGCATGGGCATCCTTGAGGAGGATCTGGACAAGGTGACAGAATACCTCGGGAAAACCAAATGCTTCAAGAATCATGATGATGAATTTCCATTCAACCCTATCATAGGCCTTTTCAAGTTCAAGAAGAAACATAGCTACCTTCTGACCCGACTTATTGGCCCATACCATTGCCTCCCAACTGGTGATCAGGTATTCAAACTTATGTATTTTCCTTTAATGAAGCTTGTCTGAGTGGCACATATAAGTCTAGGAAGGATATTTTCCACTCTGATAGCTAGCATTTTGGCTCAAATTTTATAGGAAACATTAAGGAGAGTGATAGGCCTCCAATTTTTTATGAGAGCCTTATCCCCCTCTTTAGGAAGTAATTTAATAAGTCCTCTATTAATAGCATCCCCAAGGGAACCTTTCTTAGTGGCTTCCTTATACACTTCCAACAAGTCATCTACAATTTATTTGATATTGGCTTTGTAGAATTCAATGGAGAGCCCATCAAGGCTTGGGGCCTTATCATTGTGAAGTGAGTTAATGGCTCTCTTGATTTCCTCCACTGAAAATGGTTGATTTAGCCTCTAATTTTCTTCAAGAGAAAGAATCTTAGGAATGAGAGAGTGACATCTCTCCCTGGTAAGAAGAGAGGTAGGTGAGTCCTCAGATGAGAAAAGATTTTGGTAAAACTAGAAATATTTTCCATAATCTACTTTGATTATTTTTACAAGATGTTCAAGATGAGGAATCTTTATTAAATTAAAAACTAAAGAATATGATATATTTGAATGGTTTGAATATTTGGTAAAATTTCAAGTGAAATTCATGAGCATAGATAAAAAATTAGAGCATGTTTTTAATATAAAAAGTAATTAACAATATTTGAATTGATAAAAAATATGATTAAACAAAAACAAACTCTACATATTTTTAGGATAAAATTATACTTTTTTAGTCTACTAATTAAGTAAATGTCTAATAATATGTAGACAATATGATTTTAAAATAACTAAGGAGAAAATAAAATCAAGTGTGTATTATTTAAGATTTTTTGGATGCATTGCATACATACAAGAGGAAAAGAAAGAAATTGGAGATAAAACATAAATATCTACTTTTTGGTTTATAGTAAGAATTAAAAAATATATAACTTATATAATCCTACCACATAATAAGTCATAATTGATATAAAAAGCATGACAATTGAAAAAAGATAATGAGCATAAAAAAATCAATTAAAAAAATAAAAAATGAAAATGATATAAAAAAATCATGTATAACTAGCATCAACTTCAAGGCAATTGATAACTCTATTTCATGAGTGCAATTTCTGGTTTACAACTATGTATATTCTTTTATTGATTTTTCATATCACACTCAGCCATGATGGGTGAAGAAGAAATTGTAAAACATAGAAAGGAGAGGTAGACTTAAAAGGGGGGAGGGAGATGGGATGAGAAGAAAAAGTCAAAAATAATAAAAATGAATAAATTTTAGACATAAGAACCAAACAAAAGATATAATTAGAAAAAATAAAAACTTATAAGTAAATAAAAAGTAAATAATTATTTTAAAAAAATAAAAGAATAGAAGCATTATATATATATATATATATAATTAAATAAAAATAATGGAATAAACAAATGATGTTACTAAATAAATGCAATAATATATTTAAGTTAAATATTGGTACTAAGACAAAGAGAAAAGGGGGATAATAAATTATGAAAGAGAAAAAATATAAATATGAAATAAGAAAATAATAATTAAATAATTAAAAAAGAAATGTGTAGATAAAATTAGTCAATAAATATGTGTAAACATAAATTTTAATAATATTAAAGATTGTATACAAAAAACAAAGGCAATGGAATATATATATATGAACACTATTTCATCATCGATAATATTTTCAAATAAAAGAAGAATGATAAGTACAATGTCAAAGAATACAAGAAGCTTAAAATAAATATGATTTAACAACTTGGAATGAAGGAAAACAATGATTTTACTAATAATTTCTCTACTTCTTATGATTAATCTAATTTATTTTGAAGATGTAATTTAAAATAGAAAATGAGAGAAAGATATAAATGATTAAATTGAAGCAATAAAGAAAAATTATACTTAAGAATGAGTAAAATATATGGATGAACTCTACTTCATCATCAATAATATTTATAAATGCAAGAGGAATGATAACTATAATGTTAGAGAAGACAAAAAAGATTAAAATAAATATGATGTGACAAGGAATGAAGAAAATAATAATGATTTTACTAACTATTCTCTTACTTTTTATGATTGATATAATTTATTTTGAAGAGGCAATTTAAAATAGAAAATGAGAGAAAGATATAAATGATTGAATTTGATGCAATAAAGAAAATTAAACTTAGAATAAGTAAACATTCTAATAGGAAAATATGTAATTGTAGACAAATAGATTTCTAAAGCTAAATGCATACAAATAATGAAGGTAGAGAATATGAAACAAGAGTAGTTGTAAATAGGTATTCCAAATATTTTTTTTTTAAAAAGATAAAATATTTTAACCAATAACAAGATTGGACATAATTAGAACAATTTATTCACCAATAGTTGATCCAACTATTGAAAAGCCTTAGAACAATTTATTCACCAATAGTGATCTAACTATTGAAAAGCCTAATAAAATAAAGTTTATAATTTAGAAAAGAGTTTGCATGGACTCAAGAAAACATACAATTCGTTGTACAACCACATAATCTCATTCTTTTAAGCAATGTCCTTTGTAATAGAAACATAAATTTGGATTATATAAAGATGAACAAGCAAAATAATAGTTTATATATATGTAGATTATTTAATTTTTATAAGAGATAATGAAGAAAGAACTTGAAATAACAAACTTAAATTTTATAAAATACATTTTTAAAATTGAAATAAATCAAACAAATGATGAAACTTTTATATATCAAATCAATATACAAATAATAGCTTAAGGAGATTCCTAATATTTCATCCTAAAATAATACTAAACTAATTTCAATAAAACAAAAATCAATTAGACAAGATAATAGCAATAGAAATCCAACAATCCTTTGATCTTTCTGACTGTTTTATTTTGATTAATCTGAACCATTGAAATTTAATATATATATATACATTTTTTCTAAAAGATAAATAAAAATAAACCTATATTACATATACACAAAATTTAATCTTCGAGTTTATAGTAGTATCCATATAATAGCACATATGCAATTATATGAATGTTTACAATGCCAATAATACCTATTATTCCTTTGCCGACAATATAGCTGGAAGTTACAGTAATGAAAGTAACATATCTGAATATTTTCAAAAATTGCACAGTTGAGGAGTGGAAGAGGCAAGAAAATTCTCGAGGAACGCTTCGTCAGTCTCTCCTTCAAAAAGGTCACCAATTTCGCACCTCGCTCTCTTAATTGCTTTACAGTAAGCTTTGTACTTCCCATACGGAAAGGGCTTGTATAGGCGAGAATGCTTGTTGTCCACAAACTCAGGAGGCGCCTCTATGATGGTCTCGTCTGGAAAAAAGGAAAAGTATGGCACGGACACGCGCTGGGATTTACTGGTTATCAGGACTCTGTGTATTCCACTGTGAATCCGTCCGTTACTCCAGGCCTTGATGGAATCACCCGTCAAAACTACAAAGGAGTTGTACGGAGCCTTCAAGGCCACCCACTTTCCTGCTTTATTCTTCAGCTCAAGCCCACCATTGTTATCTTGGTATATCACGGTTATCAAGTTATGGTCTGTATGGGAACCCAATCCTCCTCTTGCTTCCTCAGGCACGTCACAGTAGTTCATGCGAAGGAGCCCCCAGAACTTTTGTGATTCGTAGTACTTGCTTACCCCAAAGCTCTTAAATATTACTTTTATGATGTCATTTGTGAGCTCCTCAATGCGACAAGTGTACGCCTCTATGATTTTGCTGTAAAAAATGAAGCGTGTGGACTCAATTAGACACTGGAATACATTCAGGAAGGAGGGAAAAAACTTTTCAAATGGTTTTATGTCTTCTTTATGGTTTTATGTTTTACACAGTGTAATTCAGAAACAAATTGATATCTATCAAATTCAACTATCTATCAGGAAGCAGAGTCTTAATTGCGAGAGTCATTACAATCAATCTAATCTAGAACTAGATATTAAGAAGCAGTCTTATTTGCAAGTCCACACAATCCAATCTAATCTACAAACAGCAGTGATTGAAATTATGAATGCGAATTGACACAATCTAATCTAGAAATAGCAGTGATCAAAATTACGAATCATAAAAATCAGATACCATTAATAGAAAGAAAAGGCTAAATACCAGATTTTAGGGTTTCCTTGAGGCCACAGCTCTTGGGCAAACTTTTGGATTGCATGGGGTTCCGGGGCTCCGTTGACAGGGAGAATCTCTAGAAAGGGCAGTGCAGGCATGGAGGGAATGTACCCGAATTCCCCTTGAATTTTCTCTTTGTTTTCTCTGGAAACTTTAAATGTCTCTCTGGTCGCTGAATCCATTTGGGTGATTATGTTCTCCTCTATTCCGTGATTCACCACCAAAAAACATCCCCACTCTTGACAAGCCTTTTTCACTTTAGCCAACATGAGTTCTTCAGCGTTGTGACCCAGCCCATTCCTAAGGAAAGAAAGATCAATCATGGGTACCTGATCACTTTCGTTTTCCTCGGTGGTGATAACAGAAGGCATGACGAAGAAAGTTACTGCTGATACAAAAATCTCTCTTAAGGCTATGAATTTGTTCACAGAATGCATCGAAAAGGAAACGCGGTATGCCTATTAATTATTTTTACGGTTCAAAGGGCACTTGACTTGGGTCGTACATTTTGCAGTGCATGACAGAGATAAAGGGAATGAATACGGAACAAATGAACGCAGGACAAGTATGAACAGGGAAAACGAAACTCACACTTACAAGGAAAATGAAAAAGTGTTCCGGCCCTCCATCCGCGTTTGTGGACATATGAGCCTCCCTTGTCATCAAATCTCACTATGGAAGACCAGAATCCGTCAAACTCACATTTTATATTTCTTTTGAAGTGATGCTTTTCTCCCACCCACTCTGAATTGATATAATTCGCAAGAATTGTTAGATCGTCACGAGGCATACTAAATTATGGTAATCGTGTTAAACAATGCCCCTGGCAATGAAAAAAAATGATTAAATTGATTGACAAGGATAAAATATAATCTATTTAAATTGAATAATGTGTGTTTATTTTAACTAAAATGGTTAATTTAAGTTATACCCAACTTTGCAATGAAGGAAAATGATTTAATTGACTCACAAGGATTAAAAATATAAATTATTTCAATTGTCAACGAGGTGGTAATTATAATAATGTTAAATTTATATCAGTCTATTTCTATTAAAATGAATCATTTAAGTGTTGTCATAGTGAAAATATACTAGTAATAATGGAAAATAAATTGTTATCAACCAATTATTTCTAATGATTCATTTACTCTATAACATAAATGATATCTATGGAAATGAGATTTTAGGTCTATGGATGCAAACTAAGATCTCAAATTTTTATGACGTGGCATTGGAACATGAATAAGGTTAACTACAGTCCTGAAAGGAGAGCTAAGTACTTGGATTTTATTCTTTTGTTACAATGGAATTGAGATTGTGGATTGTGTGTTTGAAATATAGGATTAATGATAGCAAAATAAGTGAAATATGGGATTAATATATCCCCCTCCCTCCTTGCCCACATCTCTCCTTCTCGCTCTCTCTTATTATCTCTCCCTCTCATATTCCTCAACCCATTGTCTACATTGTCATATATCTCTCTCACCCTCCCTCTCCCACCTCTAGGTTTCTCCATCCCTCCCTCTTCACCCCTCTACCTCTCCATCCATGTCTCATTACCCACCTCTCTCTATCCCTATATATATCTCACCCCTTTCTCCCTATCTAGGTCTCTCACCTCTCTTTCCCCCTCTAGGTCTCTCACCTCCCTATTTGTCTCATATCTAGTTATATCCTCCCTCTCCACCTTTCTCTTCCTCCCAACTTACCCCTATCCCTTTAAATTAACTCTCTTCTTCACTTCTCTCTCTCTCTCCCCTTGCCTATCTATCTTCTCCTTCCCTAGGTCTCTCACTCCCTCCATGTCTACCTTTCCCTTCATCCCTTCTTATTACTCTCTATTTGTTCTTTTGTCTCTCCTCTTCTTCCTCCCTCCTCTCTCCAAGTCTATCCCTCTCTTTCTTCCCCTCTCCCTCTCTATCTCCCCATTTCTCCTTACTCTCATCTCTTTCTCCCTCCCCCATTCTCTTATTCTCTCTCTCCATTATCTAGGTTGTCACTCTCCCTCCCACCCTCTCTCTTCCCCCTCTCTAGGTTTCTCCCTCCCTCCCTCTCCACCTCTCTACCTCTCCATCCATATCCCATTACCTACCTCTCTTTCCTTCTCCCCTTACCCCTCTCCCTTTATGAACTCTCTCCTCTTCTATCTCCCCTCACCTCTTTATCTCCTCCTTCCCTAGGTCTCTCACTCCCTCCATACCTTCTTACTCCTCTCTCTCTTTGTTCTTTTTTCTCTCCTCTTATCCTTCCCTCCCTTCTTTATGTCTCTCCCTCATTTTATTCCCCTCTCCCTCTATATCTCCCCCTCCCACCTTACCCCCATCTCTCTTTCACTCCTCAACTCTCTCTTATTCCCTCTCTCCATTGTTTGGGCCATCACCTCTCCCTCCCACCCTCTCTCTCTCTCTCTTATTCCCACTCTCCATTGTTTGGGTCATCACCTCTCCCTCCCACCCTCTCTCTCTCTCTCTACCCTCTCTAGGTTTATCACTTCCTCTCCACCTCTCTAACTCTCCATCCATGTCCCATTAATCACCTCTCTCTATCCTTTTCTATCTATCTCACCCTTCTCTTTCCCCATCTAGGTCTCTCACCTCACTTTTCTCTTATAGGTGTCTCACATCTCTATATGTCCCCTCTCTAGTTCTCTCCCTCCCTCTCCACCTCTCTCTCCCTACCCGCTTACCACTTTTCATTTATGAAATATCTCATTCTCTTCTCTCTCCCCCCTTACCTCTTTATCTCCTTCCCTAGGTATCTCACTCCCTCCATCCCTTCTTACTCCTCTCTATCTCTATGTTCTCTTGTCTTCCCTCTTCTCCCTCTCCCCTCTCTAGGTATCTATAATTTCCCCTTTTGAGATATATAAATCATATTAAATAGTTTCTTTAAATCCCAAATCAGATTTTCATAAATTTAGAAAATAAAAAAATTGGGTATACCAAAATGACTTCCAAAAATACTAAAAATTGAAACAAAAATTAATGCAACTGATGTAGATTGTTATATTATATATTTTAACATGATTTACATACACTTTACTATATAATGCATTAGATAACATAAATGAACATCTTCTGCAAATTACAAGAACAAACTCCCACTCTTTGATATCCAAATACATAAGAAACAGCTACAACTTCTACCGAAACTACTCCAAACCTCTTACACTTTCTTACAATTGAAAAAAAAATTAAATGAAAGTCTAACAACAACCAAGAAAAGATTTATATAATTTTATTATCATAAATACAAATCTAAAACCACACCACTAAACTATGCACTCAAATCCTCTACAAAAAACCTACAAAATTATTGGAGAAAACACTACAAACTCAAAGCATTAAGCACCAATACAACCTTTGGATGAGATTCCCCTTAGAGACCCTATAGACCATTACCTTTGAGCCTCAATCTACTTGGTGTATCAGACTTATAGATCCCTCTTCATTTATCTATCAACCTCTAAATACATACAA